>NC_048227.1:69252989-69304757 GCF_002007445.2 Ailuropoda melanoleuca | reverse complement strand
AATAAAATAAAATAAAATAAAATAAAATAAAATAAAATAAAATAAAATAAAATAAAAAAAAGAATTGCACTGCCTTAATATCAGTAATACACTCCCTTATATTTGGAAGCAAACAACTTTACCTCTTTTCTTCCTCATTCTTTACAAGAACAATAGGTGCCTATTGTTATTGAGCAATTTTAAGAAATTGTTAACTCTGAATAAATGGATATTTTATTGATCACTGAGTTGGTGCCAGGTACCAAATAGATCCTTTCTCTTTAATCTCAGAGAGAAAAAAAAATCTTACATTATAGAAAAAGTAGCTGGTACTTAGAAAAGCAAAATACTTTATCCAATAAATGATATAAACGGGATTTGAACTCAGATCTCCTAACATCCCACCTTCTCCTTAACGTTTCCATTCTCCCTAGCGTGCCTCAATTAATTTTGTATTAATTTATCTAGAATAGATATTGTAGAGATAGAAATAATAGAAAATAGTAGAGGGCGCCTGGGTGGCACAATCAGTCAGGTGTCTGACTTCAGCTCAGATCATTATTCTGGGGTCCTGGGGTTGAGCTGGGTGAGGGCTCCCTGCTCAGTGGAGAGCCTGCTTCTCCTTCTCCCTCTGCCCTACCCCCTGCTCGTGCTCTCTCTCTCTCAGATAAATAAAATCTTTTTTAAAAAAATAGGATAGATATAGAAGTAATAGAAAATCATAGAAAGAAAATAGAAAAGACTATCTATGGAAATCAGGGAATGCCACTTAGAAACATCGCAGTCCCAGGATCACTCCTTAGTTCCAGGCCAGCAACTTCTAGCCTCACTTCTTCCTCTCCGTTGCTCTGATTGTCAACTGCCAAGACCCTTCAGGTTTCTTTCTCAGGTGCCGGCTGTGGCAGGAAACTATAGTGCCTACCACCACCACCTCAGGTCCAGGTAGGGATGGTTGCCTTCGAAGACAAACACAAAGGCCCTTTTTATTTAGAAGTATCATTGTTAGTCACTGTGGGAAAACTGAAACAAGATTTGAACATTGGCTAGTTACAAAGTTTATAAACTTCGAACAAGAACTGTCCCTGGCTTTCACGGAATCACTTCAGATAAGAATTAGTTTTGTTTAAGGTGGAGCTCCCTTATCACTTCCTTGCCTTCAAGAACACCCTGTAGCTGTTTTCCCTGTGAAAGAATGAACAAATCAGGATTGAAAATTTCATCAAGGCAAATCTGTAGGGGATTTCTTTCTCCAGGTCGACAATTTATACCTTTAAGAACCTTCAATTGCATTATATTTGAAAGGCCTGTACCTTACCCAGCAATGATCCGCTCTGGGTATTCCCTCACAATTCAATAAAGAAGAAAGAAGTCGAACAAATTGTAAAAAGTAAATTTACTTCTATTCAACAGGCAAATATTCCTTGCATGTAGAGAAATGAATTTTCTTTTCATCCATTTAAAAAGATCTTTGATTCTCCCTTGGGAAGCTGACTCTCATTGAGCATTAATAGTTCACTTCAGAACACAAATAAAAAGTAAAAGCAATACTCTAAAATAAAACATGTAAACCTTTTTTGCCTAAAACAATAAAGTCAAGTTGAGTTGGTTTAAGTTTACAAATTATGACTAGTTTAACTAGCAAAAAATTCAAGACCACATTGTTTTAACTATCATTATCTTCATAAAAGGTCAACCACAGATTATATCCTGACTTTTACTGGTAGTGATTTGGGGCCACTTCATGGTAAGATACCCAGTAAATCTATGAGAATGAACTCTGTGGAGCAATAAGTAACTAGAGTTCCTTTCGATGGCTTAGCCCTCAGAGGTCTCCCACATTGCTCATTTAATTATACCATTGCCCTTCATCTTTATCAAGTTTCAAAGTCCTCTAGCATATAAGTATATAATAAAAGGAAATGCTAAGGAGAGTGTAGAAATGTGCAGTAAGTAGAGAATGTGGCTATGCAAAGCTGTGTAATACATTCCTCAAAAGTTGAAGTACATAATACTTGACACAGCAGATTTAGAAGCCATTTTCAGGGTACAAACTACTTTTCAGTTTTGTCAACCATAAAACAGAGGGTTGTACCAGATGATCGATGATGTCCTGTGTGCTATAATCTTTTTATTTGATAGTGATTAGCTTCAATTCTTGGATTTGGAGCTGGGTGTGAATAAAACTGCTGTTTTACTAGATCGGATTTGATTTTCATTCAGGCACAGGGTTGATGCAGTCATGATATTTTGGCTTTGAAAGGAAAAAAAAAAATTAGTAACTTGAGCTATCCAAGTTGGTTCTCTTTACTGATTGCCTTGCTCTCCTGTTGGTCATGTAGTCATAGGCTTCAAAGCACAGCTTTACTACCAGTTATATCATTAGATTACCTGTTAGATTATCATTAAATTATCCATTAATTCATTTCAATATAGATATTGTTTTCAATCTACTAATAAATCACTAAGACCTTTTATTTTGTTGATGTTATTATTAATACAACATAACCTGGGCAATGATAATCAAAATAAAGTTAATGTCTCCACTACTTATCACACACACACACACACACACACAAACCCTAAAGATTAGCCTAGTTAACATGTGTATTTATTGCTTTGCATCAGAGAGAGATTTTTTTTAATCAATAGTTACCATAAAGACACAGTCAATTTAAATACAAGGGCAAATGATATGAAATAGAGAATAATAACCATTTCAGCCTTGTCTTCCATTCCCACCTTTTTTTCTTTTAACTCTAGGCGAAGCAAATAACTACATGTAGTCCCCCTACTTGTGCTAGGCATTGGGCTTGCTGTTTTCATACAGACTCTTTTCATTAAATGCAAATGATAATTCCCAATTTTGATGAAAACTATTAATCATTATCTTTAGAGGAATCAAGTGTAATCTTTTTGGTCTCTTTAAGCCACTTTATTGCCATAAATCTGATTGATTTTGATAGAGGTAGAAATTAGAGGAAGAATGAATAAAAGAAGCCAGGAAGGGCATTCTCAGGTGCTAGAGCTTGCAGAGTCAC
This sequence comes from Ailuropoda melanoleuca, assembly GCF_002007445.2. Lineage (NCBI taxonomy): Eukaryota > Metazoa > Chordata > Mammalia > Carnivora > Ursidae > Ailuropoda > Ailuropoda melanoleuca. The sequence goes on along the minus strand of NC_048227.1, from coordinate 69,301,740 downwards.
AGGATGAGAAAAGTAGGGACACCATGCCACCAAGTCTCAGGACTGGCAGCCTATGGCCAGGAAGAGGAAGGCCACAGAAAGAAACCCTGGGGCAGGGCACAGAATCAATGGAGAAGGAAAACTCATGAAGCCTCACTCTGTAAAGATCTCCTGAGCCAGTCACCAATGTGCCAACTAATGCTTGCATCTTTGCATCAATACTGAGGCTTTGAGAATTAATGTGACTCAGAACTTTCCAGATCTCTTCCAGAAAGTTTTACCTGCTTTCTGGATTTAGCTGCAGGATATGTTACCTGTCTTGGAAAGGCTGCCTCTGAAATTAAATTAGAACCCACTACCATGATATATAAAAAAGAATCACTTTTATATACAAAGTCAATTGCTATATTTGCCCTTTCAGACTTGTTTGTGAGGTCAATTTCCTCTTTACGCAATTGTTCCTCCAATTCCTCCCTTGTTTTTATTGCTCATCTGTAAAAAATCCACTTCACAAAGGAGAAGACAAGAATCTTTAATATTGTTTGTAAACTACTTGGTTTTAATTTTTATGATTCATTTCAAAATACTATTTTACATCATGTATTTACTTCTTATGTCCATTCTTTTGCTACCAATACAAGTTCATCTTAAGGGTCAGTTAGCTTGGGCAGATATTCCCGCCATACAAATTTCTCATCCTTGTGTTCTTCACTGACACACATCAAACCATGAGAAGTTAACTAGTGGTCTCAAACAGCATATATGGTTGTATCACTTTTCAATATACTTAACTCTCAATTTGCAAACTACTGAAGGGTTAGTAATTTTATACTTCCGGTTCAGTCCAGTGTCTTATCTATGTTTCTGTGACCCAGTGTCTTCTGTCTGGACTTGAATAAATGGGAAGTGGCTCACCATCTACCATCCTAGAGCTGGACAACAAAGTTACTCTAGCCACCTTCTTTTCTTTCTTTATCATTTGTTCTTCTGATTTTAAGTCTTATATCTCAAGAGGTCAAAAGGCCGAATGTTTGAGAGCATCTCTTTACAGGTTTCCTCCACCTTTTTTATTTCTGTCAACATGGCAATAATGATGTGCCATTCCAGACCACTCATTTTCTTGCTTAAATGGGTGGGTTTTGTTTGTTTTTTTTTTCCCTAGAATGGACGTGTGCATTGTGGGCAGGGCCAACTTTATTATCATTGGTTCCAAGAGGATGCTTTGAGGTCAAATCACTGAAAAGCATCTGCTCTTGGAGTATAAGGCCAAAATCTGTCCGTTCTTGCAAACTACCACAACATTTAAAAGATAATTGTTTGGGGGGGGGTGCCTGGGTGGCACAGTTGGTTAAGTGTCCGGCTCTCAATTCTAGCCGAGGTCGTGATCTCATCAGGGTCATGAGATTGAGCCCCCATCAGGGTCCGAGCTCAACAGGGAGTCTGCTTGAGATTCTCTCTCTCTCTCTTGCTCTCTAAAATAAATAAATAAATCTTTTTTAAAAAAGATAATTGTTTAGGTGTTTCTAGCCCCTTAGTCATTGAAATAAAGGTGATTGGATACTTCAGTCAAAAAAAGGAGGGGAGACATTTATATAATGGACTACGCAGAAACAATTGAACTGGCATTTATCAAAAGATTTTAATGATATGGGAACATCTTTATGATGTAATGAGCAAAAAATAAGAGACATATTAAGTATGATCTTAATTAGTTAAAGAAAGAATTCATACAAAAAAAAAAATGACCAGATAAGACTCTGTCAAATTGTTAGCCTCTTCATATAGTAGATAATTTGTTTTTCTGCTTTTTTAGCCTTCTATGATAAGCATGTATTCCTTTGGTTATGTGGGGAAAAAATATAAAGAAAAAAACATTATCAATGAGAATTAATGATCATCATCATAATTCACATTTCAAATACTTATGTATCATTCAATTTACCTGTATAGTCATGAATCTTCATAACTAATATTGTAGGGAAGCATCATCTCCACATCACAGAAGATAAAACTGAGAGTCAGAAAGATTAAACAACTTTCCAAGGCAACACAGGAGGAAATCCGCAAAACTCAGATTCAAATACAAGTTAGTCCTTTTTCAAAGACTGTTCTCTTTCCATTATACTATTAAGGGCAAGAATCAGCCACGTAGTTCCCACTTTCATGATACAGTTTGAAGAAATACAGAGGAAGAAAAATAGGAACCAGTCAGTTTAAGGATGAAAAGGGGTAGCATTCATACAGTTTGGAATGGATCCAAAGTCTCATGGGACCAATATGCAATAAGAAACTTGATTCTGGAAAAAAAATTATAAGATTTGCCTGAGGCAAACCATCATGATTTATTATTAAATTACTTTTTTTTAATAGGGAATTAAAATGAACCTTATTTTTAAAAACCCATTATTCTGCATGAACTGATTTGGCATATTACTACAGATAGATATATTTATTTCAAAAAAAAATTTCCTCAGACAGTTCCAAAATCGGGTCATTTCTGGAAAAAGTCAAGTCTGTTCCTTCAATTGAAAAAAAAAATACTTTGTCAGGGACTGAGTGGAGAAACTTATTTGTCATTGATTTGTGATGTCCTGAGTAAATTTCAGCTTCAAGTTATTATTCTTTCTTTCTTTTTTTTTTCAAGTTATTATTCTTTCTAAAGTAGTCTGGTCTTTATCAGTGGCTTGAGACTTCCCAGATATAGGGCATAACTAGTTTTGCAAGAAACTGCACTTTCTTCCACCCTGTTATTTTACCATTACTAAGGCAGTGTACGCATAGTATTTTTTTAATATTGATTTATAGCTCTTTGCATATTAATGAGGGTTTTTCAGGATTTAACCTTGATGTACCCAAAGCAATTAGAAGACAGTGACTGAAAAAGAGAGAATTGCCAAAATTATTAAGCTTGTACGTGAACAAGAATGAAATGAAAGACAGCACAAGATTTCATTCTATTTTCTTACAGCTGACTAGGTTTCAGCATTCTGAACCTTTAGGAAAAAAGTAGGATTAAAAATAGGAAAATTTGAAATTGATTATTGGAGAGACAATTTGTGGTATAGACCTAAACTCATCTATATTTCATTTCTAGTGTTCAGAGTAAAAGTTCTATTCATTTCGAATCCTTGTTCTCAAAGTCGTTCAGTGAACAAATACTTAGGGCTGTCCCAGCAGAGGCTGCTTCAGGTGTGGGCCGCCTGAGGCCTTGCAGGACTTCACGGGCAGGAGCGCCCAGCGCTTGTTTTAATGTTTTGCTAGTGTCGTCTTGAAATCTTAGAAATATTTGAGTAAGGGATCCCACATTTAAATTTTGCCCTGGGTCCCACAAATTTTGTGCTAGGTACTGGGTACGTATGAAAATACAACAGCGACATAGTACCTTTCCTCACATCATTTCCGGGAATAATAAAAGCATTATACGATGAACTGACAATATGTTACTAGTTATATGATAAGGAAAGTACAGAGTGAACGTTGTGAAGATGGACAGTTCAGAATTTCTATTATGCTCTTGAGAAAAAAAAAGAAACGCAAAATCTGCCATCAAAACGATAATGGACATACACTGCTACTTCTTCCCATGCTTCAATCTTGCCATGGTGAGAATCCAGTGATTTTGTGGTTCGTCTCTTTAATTCTACTGACCTTTATCTTGCAATAGTTAATATACTTAAGGGAAATCTAGGACATCACAAGCCAGGACCGCATCTGTGGCTTCTTCTGTCCTTGCCTCTGCAATTCTTATTCACAGTGCTTGATCTTGTGGTAAAATAAGGTTGTAATCTGGGGTTGCAGTTTTGGTAATGTTCAAAAGATGAGCCAAAAAAAGCACTATCATTAGCCCTTGTCATGTGAAGTCAAAAAATACCTTGTCCTTCATAGCTCAGGGGAAAGTCTGAGCGCATCTGCATTTAGTGTTTAAGCAGTTGGATTTTTAATACTGTATTGGGTCTTTTCAGGTTGTTAAGGGAAAAGAGATACTCTCAACATGATGAAGGCTGTGATTATTTGCTGCAGGAATAAACAAGAAAGGAAGCCCAGGAAATCTTCCCAAAAACCTTGGCTTCCTGGTACCCTAGAACAGCACTGAAGATAGGATCCCATTTACAGACCACTGGTGTCAGGATTCAACTCTCTGTGTCACTTGCTAAAGTTACTAAACATTTATGGTTCCAACCTATTGCTAGCTCCTGATAACATTCTTTGTCTTTGAGTACCATTCTGCTCTCTGTGAGGATTTTTGTGTATTTTATATTCATATTCACTAGGAGATAACAAATCTGATTAGAAAAAACTCACCAGGAAAGAAAAATCTCCTTTGATTATTTCCTCACCTCTATCTGGCATGAACACAACTTCTAGAAAAAATCCCACATTGGACCATCTCATGGTCTGATGGCTGCTGGCCATCACACAGAAAGCTGCCCTTGGCTCAAATTCCAATCTCTGGTTCAAGCTAGGATTCCAGGATCAACTGGCCACAATGTGACGATTTCTACGCTTTGCTCAAAAGAGTCGTGGAGGTAATAGTCCTCAGAATATTGCTGGTGCCTAAAAAAAATAAAATAAAATTTAACCTGATTATTCTATGTGAGTTTTGGGGAGGGGAAAAACCCTTGCTTGCATGTTTTTAAAGTTTCATAGTAGAGAAAAAGGCCATCTCTTACTACTCTTCAATGTGTGGATATACTTGCACGTATGTGAGTATAAAATTGGGATGCAGGGAGTTGGAGGAAGGGGCTGGAGAACATGAATGCCAGGGGAAGGAAAAATCAAACATTGTTTCAAACCTCCACACTCCCATAATATTTTTTATTTTTCCTACATATATTTAAATCTTCAGATTTTCTGACTTAAGAATCAAACTCTTCACGTTATAACACGAATTTTCACATTTGAAAATAAATAGATTAGTAACAGAGAAGAAAACATATGGACACATCCCAAGGATCAATGATGAGCTTTATAATTATGAAGAAGAGGTTTGGGGCACCCGATGGAATGTTATGGTCCAACTGAAACTGTGCTATCTGGGCCTATGGTACTCAATAAAGATGTACTGAATAAAAAAAAAATAGTGTTTCTCATTATTAAAGTCTTAAAGGCCAGGATATAGTTGGAATCTGTAGTCAGATGTAGTCAGATTCTTGAGGTCAAAGGAAGTCATACATAAAGTATTTAACGCCCTACGACCATTCCTTTATAGGTATTTCCTAGCGGTGACTTCTGTGCCCACCACAGCTCCAGCTACTTTTAATATGCTTTTCTCTCCATTGACCTAACATTGCCTTAGATGGTTCAGTTTTCATTCTCCTCCATGATTTAGAAACCAGATGTAACCTAATAAGGTAGGAGGAGGAAATGTCTATCTGACATGGTGACACATTTGGCTCCTTTTCTAAACCAGCTTTTGAAGCACATATCCACAGCCCGAGTGCATCTGCAAAGTCAGCTTAGGATTGCAGTAGAAAAACAGGGTATGGAGGAGGAGTTTCTTAATTTTGATAGCCAGAGAAGCCATAAGATTTAGGTACGTTTCTGGACCTATGATTTGTGGAAAACAGTAAATCCATTGAGAATCAGAGAAATTTTAAAAGGATGGGACTTAAAAGCCATCTATGGGGTCTATCAGAAATTAGTTAACTGTCTTAAAAGGCAGATCTAAATTGCACCATTATATCTAGAAAAAAAATTATAAACCATTACTCAATGGTACAAAACAAAGGATTTAAGCTAAATCTTTGAACTTCTACAATGACATTACTCAGCCTTTCTGAACTTTGTTTTCCTTATTTACAAAATGTTTTGAACTAGATTGCAAAAGTTCCTTTCAGCTCAATGATTCTCCATCTCTCTATATATATACAAAACATAGCAATGTCTTAATTCTAGTACCAGATTTACTTCCCAACAGGATTCATTGACAAAGTTTCTGGGAGCCAACTGAAACTCCCAAATTATAGTCATGACCTTTTGTAGTTTCTGTTTGGAAATTCCGATTTCAAGTCCGGAAATACAATCAGTAAATGCCTCATATTCTTCAGAGATACTAGGAAGAGTTAGTAAAGCAAATACTGAAGACTGGAATTCTGAACTCCACAAGGCTATCTGCTAAGACATGACCTAAACCACTGTATTTGCATGTCCTCTGAAGAGGTACCAACATCACTTCCTCCTCTTCCACCACCACGTTTTGTGAATCATTTCCAAGGCCAGCTCTGTATTTAGCAATCTAATACTCTCAGTTTCTGAGAGTAGAATTTTCACCAGAGGAAAGACAGGAAGGCAAAGTGGTTTGTCCCCACAGTTTTCATAAAATCTGAAGATACAAATAAAGGAAGAATATTTCCAATTCAATGGATGGAAAAATGAGCCATCACTTACATATTCATATGCAAAAAAGTTAAGGATATATCATCCAGGTGGATCCAAACATAATAAGGTAAAGAGCTGAGGCAATATTTGAGTCATTCAGGTTGCCAAGGACCATTTTTTTTCCTCCAAGCACATTGCTTGTAAAAAGAGCTTGTTACTTTTGAACTGTCCTGATCTTTCATTCTCTCCCCCCACCTCCACTTGGTATTTGTAACCATCACTCTTAGTTCTCTCAGAGCTTGTCTTATTTCTTCCAAACAAGATCATCATCAAAGTTTAGAAGACAAACTTTCTGGCAAACACCCTAAGTTTTAACCACACAGGCAGCGTTTCCACCCCAACCATAACTTTTGCAGTTAAATTAAAATATGGTGACAATTCTATTTAAATAAAAGCCCCAGAGTTTCATCTCAACTGTCAACAATTCTAACATCAAGTTAGAGCAATATCCTGTGTCGTCAGATTTTGTTTCTTTTAGATAAACTATGACTCTTCAGCATGTTCGTGGGACAACTGATCTAAATAGTTGATGCAGAAGAAATACAGCATAAGTGGGAGAATGTATTTTTCATTCACCCTGATCTTCTAGGCTTTAGAGAAAATTGTGTACTCTACTACCCATCCATTTTCTCTACTGCCTACTCATTCCTCTTCTACTAGACTCACTCCCATGCTGCTAAATCCCATGCTTCCCTCTAAAGTACACATGCAACCCTAGTACAGGGGTATAGAATTGTACAGGTATAGAAAACTGATCTCCTATCCGACTATACGGCTGTGATTAGGAGCAGGTGAAATGCCTGACACACCCAGAGATAGCTGAAACTTGGATATCCTTAGTTGACAATTTTCAGGGTAGAAAAGAATACACTTAACAGCCATTGTTAGCTCTTGGTGAGGGAGGCTACTGGTTGTGAATCAGAAATTTTCCACTTGAGCGGGTATAATTTTGGCAAGAGCCAAATTCCAGAAATGATTTGGAATATGAAAGAGTATTTTCTATGTTTATAGTTACACAAATTTCATTGTTTTACTTTACCAAGTCCTAAAGACAATCAGGTAAACATCTCTAAAGTCAAATACAGAGGCCGAGAAGCCCTTTTTCAGAGTTTAAGGAAATGTCAAAGTCAAGATTATTAGTGCTTCCATAACTTAATATCTTAAGGTCTCTGTTTTAAATGACAATTTGTGTGTTAAATTCTAAGTGTATACCAAAGGTTTATTTATGGCTAACAAAATTCACTTTATTTTTAATATTTATATGTTTAGTTTTTAAAATGCTAATATATACCCATGGATCAAAATTCAAAAGGCAAAGAAGATGAAAGTAAGGTCTTCTTTCCTCACTTATACCCCAACCACCCAGTTCTCTATCCTTCCCCACTCCCCTCCTCCATCAACAATCAGCACTGTCTCCTACTTGCCTGTCCTTTCCCAAGGTCTTTGGTGCAAATCCATCTGCATAGTATTTTCTTCCTTCTCTGAACAAATAATGGCACCTCATATAAAGCAGTCTGTCTCTTGCTTTTTCCCCTTAATATAGCTCAGAGGGCATATATATATATACCATTTATAGAAATCTTCCACATTATTTGTTATGTCTCCATAGCATTCCATTGTAGGAAAACATACTATATTTAATGAATTCTCTGTTTTGAATATTTAGATTATTGCCAATCTTTTGTTACTATGTTCAATCATATGAAATGCTATAATAGATAACCTCGTATGTGTTATCATTTCCTAGTACAAGTATATCTGTAGGATGAGCTTCTAGAACTTGAATTGTTAGGTCAACGAATATGTGTACTTGTAATTTTGATACATAGATCTTGGTAATTTATACATCAACAAGTCTGGTCAACTATGTCCTCTAATTCGTTGATCTCTATAAATCAGATAGGTTAAAAAATATATATGGGTATAATTTTATCTGCATTTATTTATCTTATTGTGACTGAGTTTGAGCATCTTTTTTATGCATATGAGGTATTTTTATTTTTATTTTATTTGTTCATAATAAAACTGTTTTTAGAGTGTCCACATTTTAGACTAGTTTTATATTCTCTTACAAATGGTTTTATCAAGATATGCAATGTTTAATTTAATTATGCACCCAACTACCTCATTAGAACTTGGCATTAAGATTTTCCATTAAGTAGTTGAAGAGAGTCTCAAGAAATGGTCATTTTCTCTGTCATATTATGGTTTTTATCATACATGATACAAATTAAGTTAATAAATTTATGAAAGTCTACATGATTAATTTCTATAATCTATAATCTATAAATGAAACATTTCCATTGCCACAGCATGTTTTCTTTATTTGCTAGAAATACTGCATACAATTGTCTAATTTCCTCAAACTGTCAGGAATTATGTTTTCTTTATTTCTGAGTATTTTTTAGCCCTTAATTATAATGAATCTAGAGCATGCCCATGAACTTTTTTTATTAAGGTAATTACTCCATGAGTTAGATGAGAAAAGGGGACCTAAGTGGATCCTTCTGCCGTTTTTGAATATCAAAGGGCACTTTCACCATTTCTGACTGACAATGAAGTTGGAAACCTACTGAAAGAAAGCGTGAAAGGGTATGAATCTGGGGAGTATCGGCAAAGGGTAGCGGAAAGAACGAACGAGGCCAAAAATGAGGAATGATGAAAAGCATTGGGGTGGCTTTCTTTACTCCTTCATGGTACGTTTCTGATAATTTCTGTGGTAGAATCAGTACTGTGATAAACTTAAACTTGGTGAAAGTTACTGAGAGTGTTTAACATTGCCATTCTTACTTGTACTTCAGTTCCAAAACAAATTGTCAGTGTGCTTTGTTAATAAATTTGATTGGTGAAATTAGTGACATTATAAGGAAATACTTGTTGAGTGCCCACTATGGCAGTCTCTGGCTGTAGAAGCTAGATAACCGTCACTGAATAAGAGAGATTTCCTGCCTTCAAGAAGTTGACATTCTTGTGGAACCAGACAGATAATAAACACAAAAACAAAAAGTAGGAATATAAAAGAAATAGAGACAAAGTTAAAGATAGGTCTTACAGTTAATAATTGACAAAACAAAGCATTCTATGCTTACTCTTGTGTTCCTAAGTTTCATTGAACTTATTTTCAAAACAACCTATGTATCCCAAATGAGTTCTTTAGTTATGAAATGAGTAAAATAAATCACTCAATTAGAAATAGCCTACAAAGTACAGTTTACTAAGTTTCTGATCCTTTGTAGCATGTTAGCAATTTGCCAGAGTTCTAGCCTAACATATATCTCTAAAAATGTAATAAAAAATATACGTGAAAATGTTTAAGCATCCTTCCTTGGTCAAGAAATGGGTTGGGGCTGCTGGATGGCTCAGTGAGTTAAGTGTCTGCCTTTGGCTCAGGTCCTGATCCCAGGTCCTAGGATTGAGCCCCACTGCTTTGGCTCTCTGCTCAGCAGGGAGCCTGCTTCTCGCTCTCCCTCTGCCCCTCCCCCCAGGTCATGCTCTGTCTCCACTGCTTTCTCTCTCTCTCTCTTAAATTAAAAACAAAACAAAACAAAAAAGCAATGGATTAAATGATCTGGCAAAAATATGCTTTTACTAACTTGAACAATGGTTCAAATTAGACTAAAAGGAGAAAAGAAATATAAAATAGAAACTTCAAAAAACACAAAAATAAAATTTAAATAATTATGAAATGAGAACCGAAAAGGGGAAAAGGCTTAGAAAAACTTTCAAGGGCATGAATTTGGCAATGCTTTAATTGTAAAATATGATTAATGAATATGACAGAATTTGGAGAACTTAAAAGTACAAATTGTTTACAGTCCTAGTCCAGGCATAACTGCCGGCTAAATCTGTAACTGTTGAAGATTTCTCCACTGTTTTCTTACTTAATCTTCAGCCAAGTATCCATTTCCTTTTGCTCTTAAAGCCAGATTAATGACATTTTAATTTTTACATTATCTCTTTTCTCTCCTACCTACAGTTTTAGGAGCAGTTTTATCTAGCCAACAAATTAGAATTGAAAGTAGTCCAGGGAAAAGAGCGATAAACCAAGGAAGATGATTGTCAATATTGCCGCAGATGCCCCTGGTGTGTTAAGCATCTCACGTACTCCTGCTTATCAATATGTGTGCTTATTTCTTCTTTTTCTCACTGACTGAGAAGGCAAGTTCCCTGAGAGCCACATCTTCCTCTATTTTGTTCAACACCTTATCCCCCAGGACCGTTCAGAGCTCAGAGCATACAGTAAATGGTCAAGAAATCTTTGTTCAACAAACAAATCCAAAAATGAGATATTGTTTAAAAAATACACTTGAATTCTAACTTAAATTCCTTCTCTGCTACAGCTTAAAATTATTTTCTCTGGTTTAGCCTCTGCTGGAGAGAAAAACGTTAGTTTATCAGAATAAAAGAAATGATTCCTTAACATTTTGATAATGGACTTAAAACCCACATTGAAGATATGGGTCGGTACATGTTTGTTTGTCTGTTAATGTTAACATTATCTCAACCCAGAGATTTTTGACAACCAAATCTTTTTTGAGAGTATTATAGGTCACAGAAGACTGGGGTCCTCGGTTGGTGTATTATATTTTTTACTTGTTTCCACTTCCACATATTTTGAAAAGATTTCAGGCATCCTAATGGACCCACTGGCATGTTTGTTTTTCTTATTATTAAATTATCGAATTACCTCACCTGTTGCTAGGCCCATCAAAGATCCTCAATACATAGATGAGATTAGACTGCTTACTCAGAAAAATTTCTCGCCTGATTAATGACACTCATGGAAAATGACGAAAACAACTTCTAGGGTACGACTATGGTGCATATATGGACTTTATACCTTCCAAACTCACTCATATACACATGTCACTCCTCAATCATCATTAACAGTCTGTGGGGTCTTGTCCTACCTATTACTTAATTCTGGCTAACATCAGGCATTGTGGGAGAAAAATTCATCTTTCTAAAATGTTGCATTATTTCTAAAGTTTTAAAAGAAACATAACATTTTGTCAAGTACAAAATGTCCAACTAGGGAAGGACTTGGTCATTTTGAGCTTACCAAGTATCTCATATGTAGGATTCGAGATTACATTGTTTACAAAAACAGACCTTAACTTCAGAAGTTTTCCTGAATTTCCCATTGCCAATATTGCAGTTTTGTCTGCTTCTGTTATGCTCAGCAACTTACAAGCAAATATTATATGCAGAATGATGATACATGGAAATCAACATGACCTTCAGCTACACAGACCAGTCTCTGGGTGAACCTGTAGAAATCATAATGATTTAGAACATTATAGAGAATAATAGTTCTAAACAGAACAGTTACGTGGCAGTTGTAAAAAAGAACTAGGAATTTTTCATTCCAGAGTCTGTATTTTAAAGATGTCGACAGCCAGGATATCAAAACAAACCATTTGTGTTATGTCTCCTGTGTCTATTCAAAATGAAAAGTTCAAGGAAATTTGCCAGGTATTTTAAATAAACACTGCTGGTTAATGTCCCTATACCAGAACAAGCAAAACCTTGAGACTCTATTTCTGGTAGGTAGAAAATGCTTTTCATATCCAAAAAGGTAAATTCACATACATAAATTACAAATTTTCTCATTAAAATACTTGAATTAAAAAAACCCTCAAGAAGAACAATATATGAGCGACCATCTAAGAGACAAAGAAACTTTGTTTTTTGTGCTAAGACACCACTAATTATATAATGCTCCAAAAGTAAAACAAGATCTTGAAAGTGTCAAGCCGTAGTGCCCCATGCCCTGTAGCTCTTTCATAGAACATGAACAGGAAGGGTGTCTCCAATAAATGTATCATGTCCTGACTGAACCCCAAGCACCAACATGTGAAGCGTCATATGAATATTATTTTATTTAAACATTATCACAGCCACCTGAGGATCATTCCCACTTTATCAAGAAACTGAGGCTTGGGGCGCCTGGGTGGCACAGTGGTTAAGCGTCTGCCTTCGGCTCAGGGCGTGATCCCGGCGTTATGGGATCGAGCCCCACATCAGGCTCTTCTGCTGTGAGCCTGCTTCTTCCTCTCCCACCCCCCCTGCTTGTGTTCCCTCTCTCGCTGGCTGTCTCTGTCTCTGTCGAATAAATAAATAAAATCTTAAAAAAAAAAAAGAAAGAAACTGAGGCTTGAGGGACACCTGGGTGGCCCAGCTGGTTAAGCATCTGCCTTTGGCTCAGGTCATGATCCCAGGGTTCTGGGATCGAGTCCTGCATCGGGCTTCTTGCTCAGTGGGGAGCCTGCTTCTCCCTCTCTCTCTGTCTGCTGCTCCCACTGCTTGTTCTCTCTCTCTCTCTCTGGCAAATAAATAAATAAGATCTGGAAGGAAGGAAGGAAGGAAGGAAGGAAGGAAGGAAGGAAGGAAGGAAGGAAGGAAGAGAGAGAGAAACAAAAGAAGGAAGAAAGAAAGGAAGGAAGAAAGAAAGAAACTGAGGCTTGAAGAAGTCAACCATGCAGCCAGTAAGAGGTAATATTTAAGATTTGAGTCTACTGCTATCTGACTCTGAAGGATGCTCTTGTCCTCTCTATTTTTTGCCCCTTTCCAAGGTTGTACGTCGTTAATTACTGGGTTGCCTTACAGACAGTTTCCTTATTGCACTTTCTGGTGCTACACTGTTCATCATTATTTACCTCTTAATCTCCTCTTCTAAAATTTGGATTTCCTAAGAGCAAGTTCTGCATCTTATTTATCTCCACAGTCCCAGTACAATTCATAGCCTTGTCCCTCTTGAAGCAGGTACTTGGTGACAGCCAAAAAGAACTGAAAGAATCTCAGGTCCTATAACAGTTTTCTAAATTCAAAGCAGAACCAGGGAACAGCAAAATAATGGAAAAAGGACAAGTAAAGAATCTACACACACACACACACACACACGCACACATCCACACCATGAGAGGAATCTTTTCCTTTTGATGACAAAGGAATATCTTTAAGCTGGTTGCTAATTTCATAGCACTATTTTCCCTAAAAGGTACATTTAAAGCTCCTTGGAGAATAATACAATATTTTGATAGATACATAGCTATGCAGCCGAGTGTGCAAAGTTGTACTTCATTTCTAGTAAGCTGTGGCTCTCAAGTACAAAACATGAGAGAAACTGGCTATTATTCAGTAATTAATTTTGCCACTCCTGTTGCTTAAGCCAGAGGTCTTTTTTAAAGCAGTAATTTTCCTTCAAGACGAGAACATTCTCTGAAATTTAAATCAGTATTTCGTAAGTGTGGCCCTTGTCATTACTTGGCTTGCTTGTTAAATAGGACAATTCTTGGGCTCCTCCTCAGGCCTGGTGAATCAGAATCTTAAGTCATGCTCAGAAATCTATTTGACAAGTTCCCTCAGGCTCCTGATGCCCAGGACATTTGAGAACCACTCTGGTCTAACCTGATAAAATCTCCTCCTTCAAGGGTTTTCCTGTTCTCTGGGGTCTGCACTCCCCAGTCTGCTGCAGAAGGTCTCAACTTTAACAACCTGAATGTAGTCTCAAATTACAACCTGAGGGTGGGCTTTCAAATTACTGCGGCTGCTGTTGTGTCCATTGGAATGTTTGAATCCATGGAGCAAGTTAAGTCCATCTCCTGATACTTGGGTGAAATTTTTACAGAATAATTTTCCACTGGCACTGTCTCCGGGACCCAGAATCAATCTTACCAACATCTACCTTACCAGACCCCTACCCCTACCTAGATATTCAGCCTGTGTTAGCCCCCCACCATTCTGCTTTTGTCTGTTATTCTGGGTCTCCAAATGATCCTGAATCATGATATCATTTCTTGTCCACTAACTTCACTGCTAATGTCCGTTCTGCTGATGTTTTCTCCATAGATCCCTCTGACCGCCTTCCTGCCTTCACTGAAATGTTTCTCCTCTGATGACCTGTCTTCTACCACAGACTGCCTAGAGAAGAGGCAGCTCATTCTACCACATCACACTTCAGAGTCTGCAGATCATGTCAACCTTCCCCTCCCTTCTCTATCCTTGGAGGTTCGTGCTATCTGGCTCAGGAATATTTTTCTCCTCAAATACCTCTTGACAAGTAAGTGTCCTCATTCGAATGAATTGTTCATTCATTCCTGGGTAAAGTTTATTGACTGTTTAGTATGTGTCAGGTGCAGGAGATAAAAGATAAATGATAGACTGGTAATGGAGATATAGTATAAGAAAATGCTTATATTGTGTTATAATGTTATTATAATAACATAGACTATACTGAAAAAATGATTGCATCCATGAATTCAAGTAGCACCTTATAACTCCAAATCTTATCCCCAGTTCAGATGTCTCTTTCAAGGAAGGAAGGAAGAAACAAAAGTAAGAATAAAGAAAGGAAGGAAGAAAGAAAGAAACTGAGGCTTGAAGAAATCAACCATGCAGCCAGTAAGAGGTGATATTTAAGATTTGAGTCTACTGCTATCTGACTCTGAAGGATGCTCTTGTCCTCTCTATTTCCTGCCCCTTTCCAAGGTTGTACGTGGTTAATTACTGGGTTGCCTTACAGACAGTGATTGCCAACTTTGATGAAACATTTAAAACCAAAGTTGTCAAGACTTTCCCCTAAGCTTTTTCCCCTGGATTCCACATCCCTCATCATCACAAGTCATGCAGATCCCTGCATTAGAAGCTACAGTAAAGGATAGAAAACTCAAATGGTTAGAGAAGAAAAATAGAATCCATAAGTGAGTGAAGTAAGGCAGTGATAAACAACTGGAAATGGTAGAAACTGACAAACTGAAAATCACAGCCGCATTTTTAGGAGATAGTCACTGCTCCCTTTCTAACAATTATTGCAACTTAAGAACAAAGGTACAATGTTACTGCATCTTCCAATTTTTAACAAGAACCTGGGAATCCAGATTTCTGTGGGCAATTTCTTATGTTTTCTAACATCATGTAGCCAACGTATGCTAAAAGCTCTGGGTGAAAGGTTGTTAGGAAGCAGTATAGACATAACATGTTAAAGTTACCCACCCCAGGGACTGCTGATTAATTATAAAAGGGAAAAGGCATCTTCACAACGGAGAAGTCTGATGTAGACCACCTTGAGCAAGGGATCAAACTTAACAACAGTAAGAGAAAAAACTGGAATTATGTGCCCCGATTACTATTCAGTAGGAAGTATACTACAGTGTCAGAAAGGTTTAACCAGAGGAAACAATCAGATAAATTAAGATCGAGGGGCATCTATAAAACAACTGACTGGAACTCATCATGAACACCACATAATGTCACAGAAGACAAAGTTGAGACACTGTTTCACATTAAAAGAGAAAAAAGAGTCGCGACGACTAAATGCAACGTGTGATCATTACATGGACCTTGGATTTAACACACACACACACACAACATTGTTGGGGCAATTGGGAGATTCGAAAATGGATAGTAGAGAAGCTAATATTATTGTATCATATTACATTTCTTGAGTTGAATAATAATTTGGAGATTTTTCTGGGAGAATATCTTTTTTCATAGAACATATATGCCGGAGTATTTAGAAGTAAGGTGACCTGATGTTTAAAACTGCTTTCAATTGACTCAGAAAAAAAAAAAAAAAAGTGAAAACTAAATGTACCAAAGCTAACACTTGATGAATATGGGTTACGTATGGGTCCTCGAACAATTGTGGCTTTGTACAATTTTTTTCAAAATAAAAAATACCTAAAATCAAAACAAAGAAACAAACAAAACACTTTGCTTGATCACTCTCCCCCACCCCAAAAAGTCTCCAAATTTATGAGCCTGTGACTGAGAGGCAGTTAGCCTACAGACCAACACTAGTCTGCATTTGGTTTAGAAGACATCCCTTCCACTTTCTCATGTCATCTCCAGTCCCGTTCTCATGCTGAAGTTTCTCCATCACCGACTCACTGCTCCCAGCCTTGTAATCCCCACTTTCCAGCCCTCGTCCACATGCTCTACCACAGCCCCCCCACCTCCTGCCAATCCATGTCTGTACCCCTGTCTTTTTCTAAAACACAATCTACCTAATAATCTCTTGTGCTCCAGTAATCAGAAGAAGTCTAAACTTACTAGCATGCAAGTAAAATGACCTTCACAGTGTCCCTAGACTGCACACCTTCTCCCTCTTTCCCATAATGTTCTCTAGGCATGACCCCAAACCACTTAAAGTCCCAAATACACCACAAAATTGTATTCCCTTGCTCGAATTATTCTCTTCACTACAGTGATCTACCTTCCCTTATTAGTTTACCAAATTCCTATTCAGCTTTCAAGATCCCAGCTAAAAATCAACTTCCCTGAATATCAACCCTCTCCTCTGAAAGAATGAAAAGGTTTTTCTTGTGTTCCCGTCTATGTGTCTACTGTACTAAGGTCTCTGTTGTGTCTCTGTCTTCCCCTTCAAATTGTATGCTCCTTGAGAACATACCCAGGCCTAGAATCATGCCTAATGCTTGGGAAAATGGGCAAACATTTGATGAGTTGATTGACTCTTTAAATTTGCTATATTCAGCCTGTTTTGATTTCAGGACTTCCTCTAAAAAGCTTACCTATTCAGAAAAGGTCAAAGCTGGGTACCCTTTCCGAAGTAACTAAGCATTAGAGAAAAGGTAATCGAAAACCAATTGGCAACGTGTTATATGGAGAATTACTTGCTTCGAAAGCAAAATTAAGTTTGTGGGCCTATTTTAGATGAGGAGCAGATAAATCTCAGCACTGAAGCCTTCAAAGCATTACAGAAGGGTTCTGCTGCTGTGAGGTGTTAAAGGCTTAGCTTCTCAG
Source organism: Ailuropoda melanoleuca (assembly GCF_002007445.2). NCBI lineage: Eukaryota > Metazoa > Chordata > Mammalia > Carnivora > Ursidae > Ailuropoda > Ailuropoda melanoleuca. Next base: position 69,284,619 of record NC_048227.1, on the reverse strand, counting down.
CTTGCAAATGTCTGTGCTCTTGAGAACTCTGTTTCTTGGGGAATTCTAAACATATTACCATAGCCTTTCAATGCAAGGGTCTGTTTCCTGTAACACTGTGCCTCCTTTCAATTAAGATCAAATGGAATTTAGCATTAAACGGAGCCACCACTCTTTCTCAAGTTAATGTTAATTATAACTTTGGTGGATGCCTTGCAGCTTATTCTCAGCCTATCTGATTTTATGAACAGACAGAGGCAAAGCTTCAAGGAGACTGAGCATTCTGCCTCTATTATTATCGTCTTTGCCTGTAATAATGCATAGGAATTTTTTCTTCCCAGGAAGCCTTCCTATAAGTATTTCTTATATTGAAAACATTAACCTATTCTTGAAGCTAGGAATAAAATTCCCTTTACTTATATTCTTTACGTAATTAAAAAAAACTCAGATATTTTATTTTTACATATCTCATGTGAAATTTGCTACCTTAAAAATAGAATATTGAAAGAATTTACTATCATATAAAAGGAGAACAACCATCTCTGGACTGGCCTTCAGAATAAGATGTGATATCCTAAGGGAAGGTCATTGACAAGCCTCAAAGGTGATACACACAAGAGTCAACATACCTACTGTCTCCTTAAACTAGAGTTTGCAAAGAGCTGGGTGACTGATGTTAGGTTTGCCTGATGAAATATAGATAAACAGATAAACAAATTCAAATGTAACTGGAGGTCCGTTATTTTTTTTTTTTTTGCTAGACCTGGCAACTCTAACTGTAGGCTGGTTTTATTTAGTAAATGTATTGTTTTTAAAAATCCAGATATCAATTAAAAAAATAAAAAGAGCAATAATGGGCTCACATTCTTGCATTACATCAGCTGGAGCTGAGTATGTATTGCCCATTTTACAGATGATCACTCAACTTGCTCTCTGGTTCAATGCAGTCACCACCTGCCCCACTCCTGGATCCTGCAGACATGAGTTTTCAAACCTGGTCTAATCCACTCTTTATGTTCACAAACTGTGTATTTGTGTATATCCACCAACAGTGACACTGCACAAGATGGGCATATGACCATGTCTAAATTGCAACTGAGAAGGACGATATTTAATTAGGATGGTGCACATTTGTACTGACTATACACTGTTGCATCCCGTCACTAATACCTTAAAAATACAAGTAGTTTTTCACATACTCTATAGTTTTTGCTTTTTTTCCAGAACCTCCAACCAGTTCAGCCTCAGCTGTAAGCATTTTAGGTGAGCTAGCATGCCACAGTGGAAAAAGTAGTAGGTTTTAAATGAAAATGGTGAGCATTGTAGCCCCTGCTGGATACCTAAAACAATCGTGTGACTTTGGGAGGTTAGTTCATCTCTCAACAGCTCAGTTTTTCCATCTGAAAAATACAGACCTTGGACAAAACAACAGTGGCTTTCAGTCTATATTGCTGCTAATAATGGACGATTCCATGAAGTTCGTTTATCGGCAAGTCTCTCGAAAACTCTAAAATCAGGACATCACCTTCTGAGGCAAACAGTTAAGCAACTTTCCTGCATTACTGTAAAGTTTTATGACATTGGAAAACATTCATCTATTGTCAGACTTGCATAGCATCACTGCAGATTGCTAGGAGACAGTAAATGTTTTTACAAGCAAAAAGCCTTCACTTTTTCCTACTGCTATCTACTGCAAAAAAAAAAAAAAAAAAAGTTTGCACAGCAACTGGGCAACTGGTCCGTATTTCTTTTATTGACTCAGAGCAATAGATAGAACTTTTAAAAAAATAAGTTGAAGAAAAGGGTAAAGCTGCTTATACTCATTTAATTCCTTCAGCATAAGGGAAAGGGGCTGTGTAGACAAAGTTCAAAATAAAATAGCGTCATTGAAGAGCTATCCCAAGCAGAGGTCTGGTTGACTTAGATCTACCTAGAACGGTGGGTTTGCAAAAGCAGGAAGGTGAAACTGTCCTCCAGACAATAGAGACAAGACCACACCTGAATACACCCACACTCTCTGAAAGGATTAAACACTTACCTCATTATAAAAACCTCCCTTTATGCAAACTAACCAAATTGCCTCGACCTTGGAGGAACACAATTAACACTTTCTCAATAGATGCACTTTTCTCCCCTCACTGCTTTTTTCTCAGTTCCTATAATCATAGATCATTGCTTCTCGAAAAAGGCAACATTAATCCTACCCTTATTCCCACAATTAACTTCCAAATTTAAATTATTCTGTTGTAAAAACTAAAGAATGAGCCAGACAAGTGGTATCCTGGAGAGAGAATTGTTAGCCATGCGACCAGGAAAATACTTCCAGTTTATTAAATTGTTGTCTTTAAAAAAAAAAGTGATAATAATCCACTGTTATACTGGTAATTATATAGAATTAAAAGGCACCAAAACAATTAAGGTGAAATGGGAGAGCACAATAGAAGATGTGATCAAAATTTACAAAAAGAATTCAAGACTTTGCAATAACTTTATTCTGCCTATTATTTAGTTTTTAAAAATACAGCAGAAAATATAAACTATTCCAACTATTTGGTTCTTAAAATGGATTATATGTGCTACATTACTTATTATTTAGATGTTTAAAAAGTTGCATAGATAAAAATTTAGTTACGATACTATTTTAAAACTAAAAACAGAAGGGGGAATGAACCATGAGAGACTGTGGACTCTGGGAAACAAACTGAGGGCTTCAGAGGGGAGGGGGGTGGGGGATTGGGATAGGCCGGTGATGGGTATTAAGGAAGGCACATATTGCATGGTGCACTGGGTGTTACATGCAAATAATGAATCATGGAACATTGCATCAAAAACTGAGGATGTACTGTATGGTGACTAATATAACAAAATAAAAATTATAAGAAAAAAGAAAAAAGAAAAATAAATAAAACTAAAAAAGGCATTAGTGTAAGTATGCCATGCAAATATATAAAATTATTGAAAAACAAAGGAGCATTCTAAACTCAACCTCAATCTACCTCATTTCTGTTTAATACATATTTGACCACTTGTCAATGAAATATAATAAGCAAATAAAAAAACTATCATCTCAATAGAATAAAGATGACATGTCAATGTACTGTCATTCCATTGTTAGTGTATAAACAAGTTGGTAAATATTAACTTTATATGGTATTTGCATATCTGGTAGTAAACCAAGAAATGCCTTACAAAAATAACAAAAATTCTAATTAATAAAGGTTAGAAAAAAAACATTGGAGCCCATTAGAGCAACCCAATTAAGAGAATAATTTAACAAAGATGCTAGAAGTTCTATTTACCATATACGCTATGGTGGTATAGAGCCTCAAAAGGCAAAACTAAAGAAAATGACTTTGTATGATGCTTTACAAAGAAACTTTCTGACCCTTTCTTTTCTGGGGGAAAAAAAGAGAGAAAGAGTAAGAATTGTGATTGCTTTGAGATAAAGTATAAACAATTATACACACACACACACACACACACACATGCTCCAAGCACACTTCTTGGCATGGAACAAAAAAATTTTAGGGGTGCTTGACTGGTTCAGTCAATAGGCACACAACCTTTGACCTTGGAGTCGTGGGGTCATGAGTTGGAGCCCCCACACTGGGTGTAGAGATTACTTTAAAAAAATTTTTTTTTTTAGATACCACCAGTAATTATTACAATTTTGATTTGTAGGAAGACATGGCAGGAGGAAAAAGGCAGATGAGAAAATACTTTTTCCATAAAAATCTCTCTCATGAAAGCACAAATAAATGTTCCACATTATATTGAAATACGTTATCTTTCGGACTATCTAAACAGCAATCCAAATTTTGACCTTTTTAAGTCTGATAGAGAAAATAAGACATGAGGCATCACTAGAGCACATGAGGGAGGACACACAAACATCACAAGAAATAGAAAATCACAGAATTGTCAGCTTTTGAGGGGGTTTTACAGGTCTTACCTGCACAAGACTACACCACAAAAACCCATAGTTTTTCATTAAATACGAGTAGAAAAAATTTTTTAAATAGATATACTTAGTTGTGGGGCTCATTCTTATACAATTGTCTAGTTCTTAACACCTTTCAAGTCACACAATTATACATTTCAAATATATCTAGAAAGTAAAATATACAGCTTTATCAACTTTTCATTATTACATTTGTGTGAGAAAATGGAGGAGGTTATCCATGACTGAAAATATTTCCCATTGGTTCTCACTTTGTGTTAAATAGTGTGTGAAGCACAAAAAATTCAAAGATACAAGCAGAGTACGTATCCTCAACCTAATCCCTTAATTTATAGAGAAAACAACTGTCTTTATGAGTTAAAGAGCAATACAGAAATTTCATCTTCAGCAACCAGGATAACATTCATGTTGAATATTGGAGATAATTTGGAAGAGAAGGCAAAAAGAAAATTATTTAGAAAAAAGATTAAAACTAGAGAGAAAAAATAGGAGAGGACAAAAAGAGAATCCAAGCTGACAGGTATGTTGAGAGCTGTAGATGTAAGAAAGAATGATTTTGCTAATGATGCTTATTAAAGATTAATATGTTTGGAAAGAAAAAATCAAAATCTCAGTTTTCTAACTGTGGAAAAGCCACGATGAAAAATACAAGATGAGATGTCCGGAAAAGTCAAGAGATTAGAATCAGACCAAAGGATGTGTTCTGTCATGGCAGGTTTAGGCTTCCTGCTCACCCCATAATTCATGTTGAATAGCGAGTGCTGTGAGCTCATCTTGGTAATTCACAATGGTGGGGCAAGAAGAATTGGCATAGTTCCCATGTGAGTAACAAATGCTAAGTGTGTGAATATAATTACCAGTCTGTGATATAGTAAGAAAATTCTTAAATTTAAAATTAATAGAAGTTACACATGAAAGGACTGTTATTACAGAAATGGCAAAGAAAAAGTCAATTAACACTTAAATGCATATATTTGTTTCTACAGTTTCAGCAGCAAAACACTGGTTAAGTTTGATCAACTACACAAACATATAAAGAGTTCTCAAGTACAAGTGGTCTCCCTGAAAGGGGGAGGGGGCATTACTTTAATTAGGCCTTCATATTCTAAAGCCTGACCCTAGAAATCATTGATTAATTTGCAATTGAGAAGTCATAGATGATTGGGTGAGCTAACTCAAAAGAGACTGAGGTGTAACTGTGGGGACAGTGGATTTGTGTATTTATTTATATTTTGGAACCAGTACATTCATGTGGCATAGCTATATCCTTTCCATGTAGGCTAGTCTCCACAGAAAGTCAATTTATGATTGGATCATTGAGCATGAAAGGGAAATCATTTATGTGATTGAAATATTTAATGGCACTAGGATCTAAAAGTCTGAGTCCTACATCTGTACCAAAAGGATGAGATATTTGACTCAAGACTTTCACCATATTCGCCATGTCAATATTTGACTCATTGCAATTTTGTTTTCTGTTTCCTTGCTAAATATCTCATTTCAGCTTGAGCTTTCCATACATTTTACACTTGATTGGGTTTGAGTTTCCTAAACATTTCAGTGAGAATGTTTACACCCAGAATGTTTTGTTGGGTTTCTGGGTGTTTCCAATTGTTTTTAGTTAGAAATTTAAATCATCTGGGGCACCTGGGTAGCTCAGTCGTTAAGCGTCTGCCTTTGGCTTAGGGCGTGATCCCAGAGTTCTGGGATCGAGCCCCACATCAGGCTCCTCTGTTGGGAGCCTGCTTCTTCCTCTCCCACTCCCCCTGCTTGTGTTCCCTCTCTCACTGGCTGTCTCTCTCTCTCTCTGTCAAATAAATAAATAAAATCTTTAAAAAACAAAAAAAAATTAAAAAAAATAAATTTAAATCATCATTTGGTTCCTCCCACAGATAACTAATCTTATTGAATAATTGTGGATTTTACTAATTTAACACTTAGAGGTCATCTTCTTTCCCTAATTTCCAAGTGCTTGGAATAGCACAACTTCTTTTTAGGTTCCACTTACAAACTTTATTTTTGGTCACACAGCAACTTTGCAAATGGAATTTGGGGGAAAAAAAGTGTACACTTTGTCTCAATTAACAAAAATATGCAACTTTTTGCATTATACTACACAAAATATCTATGTAACCCCCAAACAAATATATCTATATGATATGTAGTGAAAATGTAAATAGTAATAACTAAAAGTATATCAATGCATAAAGCAAAAAGTGGTACCATTTGTGACCTATGGAACTCAGGCCGAGAAGCAGATTTGGGGAAATATGATTAATTTTATCTTGAACATGTTCTGTTTTGCATTCCTTTGAAATATCCAAGTATTTTCCAGAGATAGTTATGAATCCAAAGAAGGGAGTTGTTGATAGTGGCATATCCATCCTAAGGATCAAGCAAGAATAGGAAAATGTTTCTTGAGTGTAACAGTTTATGTCACAGTTTATGACTATATGAGAATAGTTTCTCTTGGACAAGCAGCAGAAACAAGATTTCAGTGGGTGGAAGAGCAAAGTGGGACATGTTTAAACAGATATAGAGGAGATTCTTTCAAGAAGTTTGTCTGTGAAGGGAAGGAAAGAGAGGACCAGTTTGTTGCTAGACAGAAGCTGAGGTAAGAGAGGTTACTTTTTGTTTTGCTTATTTTGTGTTTTTATTGGAGAGACTTGGGCATGTTTAAATGGTGAATGAGAGCCTAAGGAAAGAAGAGGTTGATACTGCAGGCAGTATCTTACAGTATTAACATTACAGATATTTACACAGATTAAACAAGTTGACGTCATTTTATTCATTACCCAAATCTAAAGATTGTGCTATTTTCTGAAGGTTAGTTAAAAAAAAAAAAAAAAGCAGTGAGTGTGATAAACTCACGAGAGTCACACACAGAGTCTCAAGAGTCATACCTGGGGTTGTTTTATTGTGCCAGCAGCGGATCACTGTATCATCTGCAGGTGTGATTGTGTGCTTCTCCCAAGCTGAGCTCCGTGAGTGCCCAGGGAAAGTCAGGAAGAGCTCTGCACCAGCTGTGGAAGTGTTCTTTCCTAACTTTTTTGTATTTGAAAGCTTCTGAAAAGCTAAGGATGGTTCATCATAGATGAAACTGTGACTATAAGTGAAAACTGAAAAAATATGTCTAGTTTCAAAAATAAGTATATGTTCAACTTGCTAAAGATAATAAAATTTGTTATAATAAAATGAAAACTTAGAAGGAACAATTGAAGGTGGATGTGTTAAAAAAGAAATAGGTCCAAAATGGAGTCACCTCTGCTAAGTCCCATGCCAGCAAACCAAGACTTAATACTTAACCTAATTGTAGTTTCAGCCTCACCCAGGAGTGGAATTTTAACCCAAACAATCTGGAATTTCCTGATCACCACTAAATAGAGGGAATCCACATGATAGACCCTCTCCCTTCCCCCCACCCTGAAAGGTGACCTTGCCTGAAATAATCCTTTCTTTTGTTTATGGCTCCCTTGTTCTTATCCATTTTATAAGCTCCTTGGAGTTCTTTTCTACTTGCTAGATGGGAGACCACCTATAAAATTAGGAGGATAAAATTGGTAAGCATTTTATATTCAATTATTCAATTCCTTTATGTAGCCTATGAACTTCAGTCAATATAATACATTTTGTATCAATATTCTGCTTTGGGAAACACAGATTTAAGTACATGCTACATTTATTTTGTCTTTAGGAACTACTAAGGATCAAAATAACCTCAGCAAATGCAGCATGGATCATTTTACCTTTTGATAAAAGTAAATCAGACTGTGAACTTTGTTTTTGCTGGATGATATGAAAAGATTATTCTTATTCCTTTATATTATGGAGGCAGGAGTTTGCCTTTCAAAATTGACTCAAATTACAAGCATACCTTAGAGATATTGTGGGTTTGGTTCCAGAATACTGGAATAAAGTGAAAATTGCAATAAAGTAAGTCAAATGAATTTTTTGGTTTCCTGGTGCACATAAAAGTCATGTTTACACTATACTGTAGTCTCTTAAGTATGCAATAGCATTATGTCTAAAGAAACAATGTACATTTCTTAATTTAAAACTATTTTATTGCTAAAAAATGTTAACCATCATCTGATCTTTTAGCCAGTCATAATCACTTATCATAGATCACAATAACATATATAATATTAATGAAAAATTTAAAAATATTGCAAGAATTATCAAAATGTGACAGAGAGACATGAAGTGAGCAAATGCTGTTGGAAAAATTGTGCCAACAGACTTAGCTTGATGCAGGGTTGCCACAAACTTGCAATTTGTACAAAATGCACTATCTCCAGAGTGCAATAAAGTTAAGTACAATGAAGAAATGGATAACTTTATAGAAACCACAGTGTTCTATGATTGTATATTTTTCTAAAAACAGCCAGAAGTCACGTAGGAAAATTCTCTACTTCCTACATGCAAGTCATATTGTTATTCAGAGTTGATGGTTGTACGTGTAAATGATTCCTAGTTTCAGTTGCAACATTTTATAAAAGGAACTGAGAGATTCATAAATGTTTTCCTCATTGTCTTTTCTTTTTCTAAAGTGAAATTTAAAAGTTATGTAGAAATTGTAATCTTTGCTTTTAACAAAAACAAATAAATCTTTGAATAGTTCTAATATACCCTTAATTCATTCCTCTTCTAGTTTAGTGAAACAAATTGATAGAGAATATACCTAAAATATTTTAAATGAACAGCTTACACATAACATCTTGAGTCCTATGGGGTACTTTTGCTTATTGACTGTGATTGGCTTCACAAATTAGAGATGATGCATGTTTCTTACATAAGATTAGATGTGTTTCTTAGATAAGATTATCAATTAAGGGGGGCGCCTGGGTGGCACAGCGGTTAAGCATCTGCCTTCGGCTCAGGGCGTGATCCCGGCGTTACGGGATCGAGCCCCACATCAGGCTCCTCTGCTATGAGCCTGCTTCTTCCTCTCCCACTCCCCCTGCTTGTGTTCCCTCTCTCGCTGGCTGTCTCTATCTCTGTCCAATAAATAAAATCTTTAAAAAAAAAAAAAAAAAAGATTATCAATTAAGGAAAAGAAATGTTTAAAAAGCAATTGCAAATTTCCAAATATTTTAAGGGATCATCCCCCTCATCAAGTCAGATAGTAAAAATATTAAAATATAGTAAAAATATTAAAAATATTTAAAGCATAAAAATTATTTCAAAGAATTATCTTGCCGATCTCATAAAATTGTCTGTTTATTCAATTGCAGTGTTGATTCATTAACTCTGTAATCATCACAAACCAATATTAATATCCATCCTAAATTTTCCCCTTATTCAAATTGCCTGAAAAGCCAGTCACCAGATATGAGTACAAGTTTTCATATTATATTTAGTGTCTAAGTTTTTATGGCAGAAAAAAATACTGTATTTCAATAGTTGTTTTAATTTCATATTACAAGGTATGGTTGAAATTTAATAATATTTCCTCAAGAATCTAATCATATCAGTTATTAAACAGAAGGTTTAAATATTTACTCCTAGTGAGATGCTAGAGTTATGATATTAAAATGTGTCTTCAGTTTTCAAATTGGCAATAGTTACAGAATTTTACTGGGTTTCGAAGTCAGCATAAATAATTGCCTAGTTCAAATGTCTATGAAATAAAAAGTGAGCGAATATTTTCCTCCCTTTTTCCAAATCTTCTATTTGTCATTTGCAAATAGTGTATATACTTTGGGAGAAAGTTATTGATAAGGCTATTTGAACCTGATGTAAGGTATCATAATTTATCTGGAAAACCCCCAATTACAAAATTGGAATATCTGTTTGGTGTAACATTTCTTCCTTAAGTTAAAATTTTCAATAGGCTTAAAGTATCGCATTTTGTGATTTAATGTACAAAATTTCCTGAATTATAGATATTCCAAAATTTTCTTTCTAAGTAGATTTTTTTAACTAAATGCATTTTCCCATACAATACTTTAATAACATTTTTTAAGGAAGTTAAAAAAATGTAAATAATAATACTGTTTCAGAACCATCAATAAAAAGACAAAAGGATTGGAAAGAAAATTAGTAATTTATTCTGAATAGTGTTCTGAAAGATAAAATGTTTCACTCAAAAATGATAAAGAAGGAACATTTGTGAAGGAGATGGTGCTACATTCCCAAGCACATTACCAGCTAATTCCTGTGGTTCTCCCTTTATGATAAATTCAAATTAACTATTAGATACACACACATACATAAAGACATGTATATTTACAGGCATACTTCAGCAGGTGATATGTCATTGTGGTTTTAGGCATTTACATTTCTCTGATGATGAGTGATGTTGAGCAAGTTTTCATGGGTCTGTTTGCTATATGCATGTCTTCTTTGGAAAAATGTCTATTCAGATCCTCTCCTATTTTTTAACCAAATTGTTTTTTGGTGTTGAGTTGTAGAAATTCTTTATATATCTTGAATATTAACCCCTTACTAGATATATCATTTCTGAATATTATGATCAATGATCTTTAATGATATTATTATTATTATTGTCTTGGGGTGTCATGAGCTCCACCCATATAAGATAGCAAATTTAATAAATAAATGTTGTATGTGTTCTTCCTGCTCCACCAACCAACCATTCTCCCATCTCTCTGCCTCTTCTTGGACACCCTTGTTCCCTGAGACACAATATTAAAATTAGGCCATTTAATAATCCTGTGATGGCCTTTCCTTTAAGTGTTCAAGTGAAAGGAATAGTTACACATCTCTCACTCTGAATCAAATGCTAGAAATGACAAAGATTAGTGAGAAAAGCATGACAAAAGCCAAAAGAGGCAAAGGGGCACCTGGGTGGCTCAGTTGATTAAGTGTAAGACTCTTGGTTTGGGCTCAGGTCATGATCTCAGGGTTGTGAAATCCAGCCCTGTGCTGGGCTCTCCCCCTCTCCCTCTGCCCCTTCCCCTCACTCTCTCCCTTAAAAAAAAAAAAAAAAGGCCAAGAAAGGCCAAAAGCTATAGGCCTCTTATGACAAGTAGCCAAATTGCGGATGCAGAGGAAAAGTTCTTGAAGGAAACGAAAAAGGCTACTCCAGTGAAGATGCGAATGATAAGAAAGCAAAACGGCCTTATTGCTGATATGGAGAAAGTTTCAGTGGTCTGGATAGAAGATCAAACCAGCCACAACATTCCCTTAAACCAAAGCTTAGTCCAGAGCAAGGCCCTAAATCTTTTCAGTGCTGTGAAGGCTGAGAGAGCTGTAGAAAAAAAGTTTGATGTTACCAGGGGTTGTTCATGAGGTTTAAGGAATGAAGCCGTCTCCATAACATAAAATCACAATGTGAAACAAGTACTGACGCAGAAGCTGCAGCAAGCTATTCAGAAGACCCGGCGAAGATCCTTAATGAAGGTGGCTACACTGCACAGTTGATTTTCAATGTAGACAAAATAGGATTATATTAGAAGATAACATCTAGGCCTTTCAGAGCTAGAAAGGAGAAGTCAGTGCCTGGCTTCAAGGCTTCAAAGGACAGGCTGGCTCTTGTGAGGGGCTAATGCAGTGGGTGACTTTAAGCTGAAGCCAGTGCTCATGTACCATTCCCCAAATCCCAGGACCCCTAAGAATGATGCTAAATTTACTCTGCTTCTGCACCATAAATGGAACAACAAAGTCTGGATGATAGCATATCTACTTACAACATGGTTTACTGAATATTTCAAGCCTACTGTTGAGACCTGTTGCATGGAAGAAAAAGTTTCCTTTCAAAATATGACTGCTCATTGACCATGACTGCTCATTGGTCACCCAAGGGCTCTGATGCAGATGGACAAAGAGATTAATGCTGTTTTTATGCCTGCTAACACAGTATCCATTCTGTAGCCCATGGATCAAGGAGTAGTTTCAACTTTCAAGTCTTATTATTTAAGAAATACATTTCTATGGCTATAGCTACGGTAGATAGTGATTCCTCTGATCTGGTCAAAGTAAATCAAAAGCTTTCCAGAAAGAATTCATCATTCTAAATGCTGTTAAGAACATTAGTGATTCATTGGAAAAGGTCAAAATATCAATTTTAACAGAAATCTGGAAGAAGTTGATTCCAACCCTCACAGACGACTTTGAGGGGTCCAGAACTTCTGGGAGAAAATAACTGTAGATGTGGTAGAAATAGCAGCAGTAGAATTAGATGTGGAGCCTGAAGATGGGACTGAATGGTTGCAACCTCATGATGACTTGGAACAGATGAAGAGGTGTGTCCTACAGATGAGCAAAGAAAGTGGTTTCTTGAGATGGAAACTTCTCCTTGGGAAGATGCTATGAAAACTGTTGAAATGACAACAAAGGATTTAGAATATTACATAAATTTAGTTGATAAAGCAGCATCGGGATTTGAGAGGATTGGCTCCACTTTTGTTTTATTTGGTTTTGTTTTTTAATTAAGTAATTAAAGTAATCTCTACACCTAATGTGGGTCTTGAACCCACAAACCCAAGATCAAGAGTCAGATGTTTCACCAACTCAGTCAGACAGGTGCCCTAGCTTCAATTTTGAAAGAAGTTATACTATGGGTGGAAAAGTATCAAATAACATCACATGCTACAGAGAAGTCATTCATGAAAGGAAGAGTCAAGCGATGTGGAAAACTTCCCTGTTGTTTTATTTTAAGAAATTTCCACAAGCACCCCAACCTTCAGCATCCGCCACCCTGATCAGTCAGCAGCCCATCAACACCGAGGGAAGACCCACCACCAGCAAAAGATTAATGACTCTGAAAGCTCAGATGATGATTAGCATTTTTTTAGCAATAACATATTTTTAATTAAGATATGTATATTTATTTTTTAGACACAATGCTATTGCACACATAATAGATTACAATGTAATGTAAGCTTAACTTTTATAAGCACCGAGAAAACAAAATTCATTTGATTTGCCCTACTGCAGCATTTGCTTTATTGCAATGGTCTGGAACTGCACTTGCAATATCTCTAAGGTATACCTGTATAGATGCATTTATCTTTCCTAAATCTGTCCATTAAAAGAGACTAATGCAGTAATATCTCCAGAACAACCTGGAGAAATAACCGATTCTGGGGCTGGGGCAGGCAGAGTTAAATACGAGCCTTGAATATCTTGTGGTGCCGGAAAGTAAAGAATTGCTTAGAAAATGATAGAGATAGATAAGAAGGACCCCGCTTGAAGGGGTATTACAGGCCAAATTTGGGACAAACTAATTATCAAAATTCAGACTATGGCAAGAAAATCTAACTGTATTTCAAATGTAGGACATAACCTCTCTGAAGTAGATGCAGAAAAAGTTGGTGACCTAAGTAACTTTGGAAAACAGTATTTTGATTGGAGACCAACAGGCTAAAGACAAATTACTGTGCCTATATATTATACTCTAGTTTGTACCCTTGTTCTTCACTAGAGCATGGTTTAACAGTTCTGAAAGCATGTTACATCTATCCCAGGGTTGAACAAATAAGCAAATTAATGTTAGATTATGGGAGCCAGTTTTCTCACTGCCAGAGAAAGAAATTATAATCAAGTAGAGAAGTCCAGAATGAACTATGTGGTACTAAATTAGAGTTGAGACATCATTATGAACTCATGTTTAGTTTTATAGATACATGGGTAATAAATAGATATGAGATAATGATAGATAATGATTGATAGATGATAGATAATTTTAGATATATGCATATACATTGATTAATATGCATTCATGTATCCCTTAGTGCTCTTCACTAGAAGCAATGATACCCCAATAGCAATGGGGAAATCTTCACCCAGATCTTGGTTTTTAATGCCATTCTCAATTGAAGGAGAAATGGTTTTTCTAGGACTGGGGCAAAGAAAATAGAAGATGAGCCTAGAGGATCTAGAATACAAGAAAATAAATAAGTGCTCAAAAAAACCCAGAAGAATACAGGCATGTCAAAGATACATGGTGGCCAAGGTGAAAGATTCCCATCGGCCAAAGCTGAACAATTTGAGCAACACAATAAATACCATACAATTGGATTATAATCCAAAGTATAAAATAAATATACCAGAGTTCATAATGTTATAAATAAATAATTGAATGAAGAGAGAAAGAAGGGAGTAGATAAATTCTCCTTATAGAAGAATTACAAAAAAACATATGTAGATATTTCCCTCCTGGAGATGCTGGTTAATCCCCTCTCTCCTTCAGTGTGGGCTGGATTTAATGATACCTCCAAAGAGCATGGAAAGGGAAAATTGGTAACTTTGCAGTGGAAAGAACTGGCAAAGACTATAATAATGAAGTGATCAAGGTTAATAGCACCAGTGATAAATTATGCTGATATCATCTACTCCCAGATTTAATGTGATACTATTGCTACGTAAGAAATATTCTTTTTCTTAGGAAAGGCACACTAATAATTCAGTGGTAAAGGGGCATGATGCTAATTTACTGTTACATGGTTCAGAAAAAATACACACACAACACATAATATGTGTTTGTGTGTATATATATATACACACAGAGAAAATGACAAAGAAAACATAGCAAATATTAACAGTTGGTGAACTGGGCTGACAAGTCTATTGAAATTCATTATACTATTCTTGCAACATTTACGAAATTTTAATGTTTTCAATTAAAAAGTTATCAAAATTTAACAGTGATAATTTTTCTTATTTTCTTACAACTTTTCTTATTTCTTATTATAGGATCAAAACATGATCATTGTGAAATAATTTTTAAGAAACAAACCCAAAAATTTTAAGATCAATAATAACAACAGATTATGAATATTTCATACTTCCAAAATGCATTTATATTTTTTAAAGAAAAAGTATTAGGTAAATGGATTTTTAATGTAATTTTTTCCTATATTGTGAACATTTTGTCATATCATTGTAGTTATGCTATTTTATTTTTTTTATTTTATTTTTTTTAAAGATTTTATTTATTTATTTGACAGAGATCGAGACAGCCAGCGAGAGAGGGAACACAAGCAGGGGGAGTGGGAGAGGAAGAAAGCAGGCTCATAGCGGAGGAGCCTGATGTGGGACTCGATCCCATAACGCCGGGATCACTCCCTGAGCCGAAGGCAGACACTTAACCTCTGTGCCACCCAGGCGCCCCTAGTTATGCTATTTTAATGGCTGGGTGAGTTCATTATAGGATTATTTCCCCAATTCCCTAATGCTGCTTATTTAAATTGTTGACATTTCAGTATAATAACCAACCCTGACATGAAACATATTTGTAGCTAAATCTTTTCCCACATGCATAAATATTTTCTGAATATAATTTCCAGCAGTTATCAATTTTTTGTTAGATAATAACATTATTATTATTATCATCTATATTTATACATCAAAAAAGAATTTCAGTAACACCTAGGGGATCCACAGACTCCAGAACCCTAATTCCATTTTGTGGATGTCATAAGCACAAATGTATTTTTTTCAATTCTTGTGGTTCCATTATAACTTTAGATCACAGAGCCCTGTTTCTTTATCTGTTTACTCCCAGCCATGAAAGGTGAGGGAATTCTTGCACTTAAGTCACCACCCACCTTTATTTCCCCTCTCTACCTTCAAAATTATATTTTAATCTTGGATTTAGTATCAGTCAGCATGAACCACGTGCCAGGCACTATGTGAGAAGAGGAAGAGCGTCAGAGAAAGAATAAAGGTAAAATAAGTAAAATAAAAATATTTTATTTTTCTTACTCTTAAATGATCTATAGATAGCTATTGGTTCAAAGTACTAATAGTAACAGTGTATTGGGTGATGATACTTTACTGACAAGTGAAATGAATGATATCAAAGTTATAAGAATAGGAGAGGGAAATTGAGAACACTCTGTCGCAAGACATCTGCTCTATCCATGAAGGATTATAGTGTTACTTGAAGACGGGCTTAGTTTGCTATAAATGTATGTTGCAAAATCTAGGGCAACCGCTAAAAAAGTTTTAAGTATAATTGATATGCTAAGAGAACAGAGAGATGGAATCTTGCTGAATGCTCAGTTAGTATCAGAGAAGATAGAAAAAAAATGGAAGAGAGAAAAGAGAAAAAGAATAAGAAAGCAGTTACAAATATGGTATTCTTCCCCCATGTGCTCAGAACAGAGCTATTTGCTGTGGGGTGCTGGCAACAATTGCCTTCTCTTCTCTTTGGATCCCTTTGGTCCCCAGCTGCCAAGGATTCTGATACTTAAAAGCTGTCTCTGCTGCCGCTAGTGATCGGAAGAGTAGAAAGAACGTGTTATACTGAGGTATGTGTATCTTAAAGCAGTGCTGCAGTCAGCTAGCGTCCTGTAGGAGTTTTGGTGAAACACTCCTTTCAGTTTTTATCCCCAACCCTAAGAAAACGGCAAGAATTCATGCAAACTGGGCCAAATGATTTTCCAAATGGCAGACATTGTTTTACTCAGAACCCATTGTCCCTTCTTTCTCTTTCTGAGATAATGTCCTTAAGTCAAGCTCGATTTATTTATTCCGAGAAGTTATTATATGGTGGAAGGCACTGGTGACCAGCATGAATATAACCCAGGTCCTGATCTCAATAACTTCATGTTCCAGGAGAGAAAGTAGAGAACAGAAATAGACAGTATTACATTATACTCTAATAAATGCTATGAGAGAGGAACATACTGTAGAAGCGCAGGGTAGAACTAACGAGACTGGAGGGTTTATCTAGGAAAGATAAGATGACCAAGATAAGCTTTGAAATGTGGGAAAGGTGACCGTAGGTGAAGAATTACGTCTTACACAACATGAGCAGCGTATGCAGGAGCACGGAATTGGGAGAGAGCCTGACATTTTCAGGGCTGTGCTAGCTCTCAGGATAATTAATTTTTCAAAAGGATCCTTGGTTCCTTTTACAATGTGACTAGTGTCTGGGCCTGCGTCTCAATTTTCCAGACATCTATGGACATTTTTTAAAGCAAGGGTTATTAGTTAAAGTACAAAGTGGGATCATGGCTGAGGAAAAATCATTGTTAAATCATAACTAAAAAGAGAATACAGGAAGCAAAATAGGAGGAAGAAGAGAGACAACACCTAACTCCCTTCCTTACCAAATGTCAGGAGGTACCATATCTGGGGGTTTGGTTCTGAGTCAAGAAGTGGCCTTGGGAGACGATGTACAATCAGGCATGTCATGCAGGAGATATTTGCACTAGCATATTTGTGATCTGAGAGATGCCAATACCTGGCAACTTCTGAGAAAATATAAGACTTTTTCAGCAACTGTTGAAAATGACAGGTACTAGCTTTCCTAATGTGACCCTATCCAGTGAGTTCTCATCCTTTGCTGCAAAAACAACTCCAGAATGATCTGACATCTTGTGTTAGCCTTGCCTTTTGGCTGACATAACACGCAGGACATTTGGCAGTAAGAAGAGGGTTAGTTGTGTTTTTAAGGCCCATACTTTGTGGTCCTACATTTTATTTTTTGTTTTTTTATCATTTTTATTTTGTTATATTAGTCACCATACAGTACATCCCCAGTTTTTGATGCAATGTTCCATGATTTATTATTTGCGTATAACACCCAGTGCACCATGCAATATGTGCCCTCCTTAATACCCATCACCAGCCTCTCCCAATCCCCCACCCCCCACCCCTCTGAAGCCCTCAGTTTGTTTCCCAGAGTCCACAGTCTCTCATGGTCCTACATTTTAATATCCACAGAAAGTCTGGCTAATTTTTCTTTAATTTCCTTTTCAGCTTAATACATAGCGTCCTACCTTGAGTTGAGAAATCTGCCAGCTATCCCTAAACAGCCTTAGATGTCAAAATATACGTCATCTTACAAACAAGTTAAACAAGTTGCAAAAGCTTGAAATGTCATCCTCACAATATGTACCTATGGCAATAAATTGCGAACTTAGCATGTCAAGGAGAACACCTCAAGGCAAAGTATAATTGCCCATCTAAAGTCCCTCTACAATGGGCCTGGATCTCATGGAAGGGATTTTTTAGAGCATGAATGAAAATGCATACACTTAACTCCTTGCCTTTCCTTTCTACTCTGCTCATTCTTGATCAAGATTACTAAATCAATAAAGTGGTTTTGAACTTTTACCTTGATTTCATGAAGAAATCCATCTTCTCACATTTCCCCTGGATTCAATCCAGAAATCATCACAGTGTCTTCATCGGCTGCTTAAAACACAGCAATTCCCCTTCATGGAAATTCTTTTCTTTTGCACTACATCCAGACAATTTAGTACAAAATTATTTATTTATTTCCTCACATTAACTTTTGAACTAAATGAAGGTATTGAGTAGATTTGGTTTCTAAATATGTTTTCAGAAATTTTTTATGTGTAAAAAATTGAAAATAATACATTAATCCAGAAATTATTGGTTTATATAAAACTTTTATGTTTGGTAAGAACCTGTGACCCAGTCCTTTGGATTTAGATACACCTGTTTCATTTTTGATAAAGTTAAAAGGATCTAAGGTAGCATCTGGAAAAATAAATAGGTAAGAGCATTTAATAAAAATAAATTTCAAAATCATAGACTGAGCTCTAAAATGCTCTTCTAGATAATAAAACCTACTCTGAAATTAACATAACTTTTATGAGGCCATTATAACATAATACTAGACACAATTCAATAAAACAGATTTGATGGACCAGAACTGACTCTATTATATATAAATTACAATATGATATCAGAAGCATCATAAATCAATGAGAAACAGATGGAAAATGCAATGCATTGTCCCAAAAATTCAATGTCATAGAAAGGGTGGAAAGAGACAATTAGAGACTTAAGAGATACAACAAAAATGCAGCATATGGACTTTGGTCTCACATGCAAAGAAATCAATTGTAAATAGATACTTCTGGAGTCTCAGGTAAATCTGGATATAGACTGAGCATTAGTTGATATTAAGGAATTATTGTTAATTTTGTTACATGGGATAAAGGCATAGTAATTACATATTTTAAAAGGAGTTGTCTTTAGAGAAACATACTAGATTATTTACACTGAAATGACCAGATCTCTGGGATTTGTTTTAAAATATTCAAGATTAAAAAAACAAAAAAAGGAGGGAGGAGAGAGAGAGATGAAATAAGGAATACAAAATGATCATTGGTGAAGTACGGGAATTCATTACATTATTCTTGCTACTTTCCTGTACTTTTGAAAATTTCTATAACACAAAGTTATTTTTAAAAACACTGGAATCAGTTCTTCAAATAAAATCTCATACCATAATAGAAAAAAAAGGCAAAGTATTTCTCCAGAAGAGTGGAGAGGGCTATGAACTCCTAGTTCTTCACCCTTTCCCATGAGAGCCCCTGAAATGTCTCCATGGAACATGGTTTAAAAACTGCTGCATATGATCCAACTCCCTAAGCTAACGGCAGAGGCTCTCAAGCACCATACTTTCAGAGTTGACTACCATCCCACAGCTAACCTGTGCATAAGAATACACATTGTACTCACTCCCGGTACAACCACCTCCACCCACCTCCCCAGATAGTGATCTTCCTTGTATTCACATTGACCTCACTGCTTCCGTTGTTCTTGATGCCTTGAACTTGGTAAATATGTTCCTCATCTTTTGATTTGGTGTCCTTGTGTGGAATATTTCTCCACAGTGCTAACCATAATTTTCATATTAATAAAGGACTATTAAATTCGAAAGAAAATACTGTTGAGGCAATTGGTCAACTATTCAGAAAAAATTTAGTATATACCTTAACATACATTCACCAAAATTTCAGGAGCAATAAAGAGTCAAATGTAAAATAAAAGTAAAAGCATAAAATGAAGAACTAAGATAACATTGTAGTTGAATATCAAATCTCTACATGAGACATAGGCTTTTGTAATCTTGAAAATCAAGATCAAAATTTTTTACTATACAGAGTCTAAGAAATTTCATACATAGCAATGTTTTAAAGTTTAAAATCACATAATAAGCTAGAAAAAAGAGCAACAACAACAAAAAAGAGAAGTGCTTAAACTTTTTATCATAAAAAGAGCTCTTAAAAACACTAAGACCACAAAAGAGCAAAGGGCGAATGTCATAAACAATCATTCTGTATGAGAAAAATACCGTAGGCATATCTGTATAAATATAGATAGATATTAATGTCTCTATTAATTTAAAAAATGTAAAATAAAATGAGAGTTTTTACCTATTAAAACAGTAATAAAAATGTATGGAATATAATTCTTGTTAGGTTCAAAAAAGCCTTTAAAATATTTTAACCTTTGACTCTAATTCTTTTTTTAAGCATTTGTTTACTTATTTTAGAGAAAGAGAGAGCACGCAAGCTGGTGGAGGAGGGGTAGAGGAAGAGGGAGAGAGAGAATTTCAAGCAGACTCCAACTGAACACAGAGCCCCCGGCACAGGGCTCAATCTCACAACCCTAAGATAATTGACCTGAGCCAAAATCAAGGGTTGGACGCTCAACTGACTGAGCTACCCAGGCACCCCAAAACCTTTGACTCTGATTCTTAAAATTTATCCTAAAGAAACAAGTCTTAAATTTTAAAAAATGAGCAAGGTTGTTCATTAAATGTTACTTATAATAAAAAAATTGGGAAAAATAGTACTGTGCAACAACAGAAGGTTGAATAAATAATAGCTCAAATGCTCAGTGACATCTAAAAAGCTTCTGTTATGAAAAGACAATCTATTGAATGGGAGAAGATATTTGCAAATGATATATTTGTTAAGGGGTTACTATCCTTTAAAATATATGAAGAAGTTATACACACAGAAACCAAATAACCCAATTAAAACATGGGCAGAATAGACATTTTTCCAAAGAAGACATACAGATGGCAAACAGACACATGGAAGATGCTAGACATCACTAATCATCACGGAAATGCAAATCCAAATCACAATGAAATATCACTTCACACTTGCTACCAACACCTGTGCTGGTAAGGATTGGAGTAAAGGGAAGCCTCACGTACTGTTGGTGGAAATGTCAATTGATGCAGCCACTGTGGAAAACAGTATGGAATTTAACTGTAAACAATTAAGAATAGAAATACCATATGATCCAGTAATTCCACTACGGGGTACTTAGCCAAAGAAAATGAAAACACTAATTCAATGCTTTTGCAACATTATTTACAATAGCCAAGATATAGAAGCAACACAAGCATACATTGATGAATGGATAAAGAAGTTATATATATGAAATGTTACTCTGCCATGAAGTAGAATGAGATCTCGCTATTTCTGATAGTGGGATTATATTAAGTGAAATAAGGCAAACAGGAAAGACAAATACTAAATAATTTCACTTAAATGTGGAATCGAAAAAACAAAGCAAAAGAGTAAACAAATAAAAAGCAGAAACAGACTTATAAGTACAGAGAATAAACTGATGGTTGCCGGATGGGGCAAGGGTGGGTGGGGGGATGGGCAAAATGGGTGAAGAAGGGAGGGAAATACAGGCTTCCATTTATGGAATGAGTAAGTCACAGGCATAAAAGGTACAGATACAGAATATAGTCAATGATAGTATAATGGTGTTGAATGCTGAGGATGATAGCTACACTTGCAGGGAGCGTAACATAATGAATAGACTTGTTTAATCACTATGCTGTATACTGAAACAAATGTAACACCATGTGCAACTATATTTCAATAATAAAAACATTTTAAAAATTAAGAGATTCTATTAATGCAAAAATGTTTACATTTTATGATTAAGTCTAAAAAAATTGGGAGCACCTAGGTGGCCCAGTCAGTTATGCATCTGCCTTCTGCTCAGGTCCTAGTCTCAGAGCCCTGGGATTCAGCCCCACCTCTGGCTCCCTGCTCAGTGGGGAGTCTTCTTCTCCCTCTCCCTCTCCTCCTCCCCCCACTCATGTGCTCTGTCTCACACTCTCGCTCAAATAAATAAATAAAATCTTAAAAAAATCTAAGGGTGTAGGTTTCCATATAAAAACTATCACCAACATTTTCAAAATAAAGCCAAACCTATTTATAGATTCAAAAATAGTAAAACAAAATCGCCATATTTAGTCATTCTTTCCTTTGGTTATTGAGATTAAATGAGGTTTTTTTCCTTATTATTTTATATTAACTTTTAAATTTCTTTCAAATTTTCTCTAATAAATTTTCCGTACTTTTATAATTTTGTTAAATAGTTTTTGGAAAAGACATATGCTGTACTTACAATGCAACAACTAGTGTTTATGAGGAAAGAATGACCAAAGCAGTTGGGCAATCTAAACTGTGCCTTGATCTTCACGGTGATAGGATGCTGTAATGAAGCTTATCTTGTCCTTTAATTACAGATCTTTGTATCAAGCTGCCAGAGAGGCGGAAAGTGAAAAGGAATTGCTGATTCACATGGAATAGAGATCTCTGGCAGAGCCCTTCATCTTCCTTTAGCAAAATTCTTGGAGATTATGAAAGATAATGCCTCATATTATTCTGAATCAAGAACTACCATCGTAATCAGGACTTTTTATATCATGAACCAAACAATGTCAATCATATTAAGAACCATATGCTGATTATGGAAAATGGTGAAATATTTGAGAAATATCATTTGTGGGAGAAAAGACAATCTGCTAACTAACATTTCTTTTTCTAATTTTAAATACATGGCTAGGATATGTGTAAAAGAATTGCAGTATTATTTGTAATAATGACATATTGGGAAAAAAATTGAAATACCAAATAACAAAGGAATAATTAAATATTGTACAGGATATTCATCCTGTGGAATGATATACATCCATTAAAAAGGAGGTAGGTCTGGGGTGCCTGGGTGGCTCAATCCATTAAGTGTCAGACTCTTGATTTTAACTCAGGTCATAATCTCAGAGTCGTGAGATTGAGCTCCCCCCTTGGGCTCCATGCTCAGCACAGAGTCTCCCTGAGATTCTCTTTCCTCTCCCTCTGTTCCTTCTCACACTCATGCTCTATAAATAAATAAATAAATAAATAAATAAATAAATAAATAAAGTCTTAAAAAAAAAAAAAAGGAAGCAAGTCCATATAGTTTGACATGAAAGTTTACTGTAAAGAATAAGTAATTCACAAGCAGTATGTATGTGTATAGTGTGGTATTCTTTAGGGGATGGATAATAAGGGGACTTTCACTTTTTTTCATACTTCTGCCTCTGTTTGCATTTTTGTGATGAAATGGCATTGCTTTAATAACTAAAGGAAAAGAAGAAGAGGAAGAGGAAGGAGGAGGAGGGGAGGAGAAAGCAGAGGAATCAACAGAAACAACACCAGCAGCAGCGGCAGTAGCAGAGAAAGGAAGGAAGGAAGAAGGCAGGAAGGAAAAAAAGGAAGGAGAATTTGCAGCTGCAGCCGCCAGATCCATGTAGGGCCATTCTCCAGAGGAAGCCTTGACTTTCCAGAAAGGGTGTCACACTACGGCATTATCTTAGTGAAATCACTGTAGGCCAGGGTATGCTTCTAAAATTTTGCAGCTTGAATGTCCATTTACCAAGAGCTGATCTATTTGTGAAAGATGAGCCTAAAATTTTCTCCAAATATGAAGCAGTTATAAAAAGTGGGAAACCACCTCGTACATTTATAATTGGAAGGAGATGCAAATATTGGACCCGAGCCTTATATTATCTCATAAGCCTCGTCCCCTCTACAAGGCCATTTGGGACAACAGAGTAGTTAAAAGTATGCAGATGTGGATCTTGGACTGGGCCGCTTAATACTATTGATTATGGTCAAGTTACTTAACCTCAGTTTACTCATTTGTGAAGAGAAGATACTAATAATGATCTCTCAGGTTGTGCAAAAAAAGGGGGGGATATTAATATGCTGAGGAGGTAATTTGATGAGCATAGAAAAAGAAGGTAGAAGTTTGATGTGAATGGTTGACTTCAACTTATGCATGTTTCCCTAGTGCAGATATATGTCTGGTATAGAACTAGAGCGTCATGCGTGCTACCGTTGTGCTCACGGATTAGCAGTCAGTAATTTGGAGGTGTTGCTATTATTACTATGGCAGACAAGATGCTAGGTGCTGATGGTAACAGCAGAGAAAAAGACAGAAGAGGCTCCTGTTTCTTAATGAGTACAGTACATGCAGGAAGTCAAACACTGAATCATTCAGTCTATGTTGTGATAAGAGAGCTAGGTACCATAGAAGTATAAAATGAGTATAAAAAGAGAAAGTTTCCAGGAGGAAGCAAGATTTCAGCTGAGAACCGAAGGATGAGTAGGAGTCAGCCGTGTGAAAGAGGAAGAGGAATGTGAATTGGGCAGAAGGAACCCCGTCTGTGCAAGGACCGCTGGTGGGAAGAAACTGAGAGCTTCGGAGGTGCTGGGAAAAGTCTAGAACAGCTATGGCTCAGAGAGTTATGAAGAGCAATGAGACAAGAGCCCAGGTCCAGCTGATGTAATGTCTGAGAGGCAACTGAAGGATTGCAGTCATTATTTCCATAAAGACAAAGAGCCAGTAAAGATTGCTTAACTGGGAATCTATCTTTCCTTCCCTCTATTTTTTTTTTTTTTAATGTTAATAATGCTCTAGACTTTCAGCTACTCTATGGTAGGGATACATTCTGACTCATCCGTACAGTTTTATATCATCAAATTCTCAGAGTTCTGAAGGTTACTTACAATGTGTACCTACCTACTGTAAGAGTTGAATTTATTTGAAGTGCTTCTCACATTGTTTTCTTTTCATATGTAATCTGTTCTTATTTTCTGGTCCTTGTCTACATTGTTGAATTTAGTATAAGACACTAAGACTTGTTTTCCAATGGCCTCATGATACACAAATTGATATATCACTGTTTCGCTTATTAAAATGTTTACAGAAGTAGAAAACACACATACACAAAAGAAAAAGAAAACACAGGGGTGGTGTTTTGACGCCTTGAATTTGACTGTACTGGATATTTTTTTTTCAGCATTATTACCTTTCCCTTTGTTCATTTCCTTTGAAAGAAATTGTAACTTTTAGTTACTGCTTTCCATTTATCAGGGACTTACTGCATGTCCTATGTACTTTATTCATATCTCATTTAATCATCACAACAACCTTGCAGAAATGAATTTTTATTTTTGTTTATAGTGGGGGACTGAAGCTCAATGGTTACACGGATCTTGTTCAAGGTCACACAGTGGATAGATGACAAATACTAACCCAAGTAGTCTGTTTCAGTTTACCTGTGCTTCCTGTCAGCTTCAAAAATTCCTAGAACCATTAATTTAAATTTAAAAAAAAAGTATTTCTGGATAGACTCTCAAAAAATTCATGTTTGAAATTACAGGCATTGAAAAGTGTGAAAGGAAAAGTATTCTATTCCTCAAACCTCTAGCCCACAAGCAAAATATGCAAAATCTGACCATTGATAAAAAATACATGTTACTTGCTATAAATGGAAATGAATGGTAAAAAATAAAAGTACACCATATCCAAACCATCAGTACAGCTTTACCCTGACATATGGTTGTATTTATGGTTTGGGGAGATACTAAAAAAACAAGAAAGGGCACAAGACTTGTTTAAAGCACCATCTTTTAAAAACGTGTAGTGTATAAGGATGAATACAAGACGAAATCTTATTTAATGAAGCAAGAATTTTTTTCAGACACCCTTTTCTTGAAATTTCCTGTCTAATTCCACGTATGTCATTTTTGTTTGACATATCATTTCACCACACAGCACACTTGTATTGATTATCTGAGGTTGGTGAACACTTTTCAAGAAGCAACAGAGTTTATGTTCTATAAATATTGGAAATTCCCCAGAAGTCCTGGGATTTTTGGAAAATCTTAAGACATTCATGCTTCTAATTCTTGAAACCATTCACAGCCTTAATGTAATGTGGCTTTTTAAAACAGTGCCTGCATTTTAAAGGTCAACTTGCATGTAGCCACAAATTGAGAGGATTGTTAAAAATACTTTTTAAATGAAAAACAAAATCCAGTCTAAATACCTGAACCAATGATCAGGTTATCTTTGTCACCACAAACTACAGATCTTCCTTGACTTATGTGGGGGTTAATTTCTAAAGAAAGCATCTGAAGTTGTAAAAATCATTAAATTGAAAATGCATTTAGTACATCTAACCTATGGTACATTATAGCTTAGACTAGCCTACCTTAAATGAGCTCAGAACACTTACATTAGCCTATAGTTGGGCAAAATCATCTAACACAAAGCCTGTCTTATTTTTTTTAATGGAAATTATTTATTTACAACTAACAATATCTTTTTTTAAAAATTTTTTTATTATGTTATGTTAGTCACCATACAGTACGAGAGACTATGGACAAAGCCTGTCTTATAATAAAGCATTGACTATCTCATGTAATTTATCGAATACTGTACTGAAAGTGAAAAATGGAATGACTGTATGGGTACAGAATGGTTGAGGGTTTACCTTCTTGATCATGTGGCTGACTGGGAGTTGCAGCTCCGCCCAGTATCACAAGAGAGGACACCATCAGAAAGTCAAAAAAATCCTAAGTTGAACCATCATAAATCGGGAACCATCTGTATGGGCTTTGCACTGCCTTAGACTGATTCATGAAAGAGTGAATTTTTTTTTTGTCTTCATGATTTATTTCCAAAGCCGAGGTGCTCCTGTGCACCTACAAAAGCTGTAGATTCCTATGTTAACAAGCTAACCACACTTTTCTATCACAGCTACTCTTTTTTTCTTACAATGTTAGTGCAATTTATATGAACAGATTCCCACATTGAAATTTTTTAATTTGGTGTTACTTGGAATACACTATAGCTTCTTTTTTCACTCACACATAATAGCTAATTATCATGGACAGTCATCAGTTCAGAGGCAACTTGGCTATAATGCTGACTAAAACTGACTGGTCAAATGCCAAGGCACCCTGGTTCCCACATGTGCCACGTTTGGAGTTTTAGATAGCCATCACCTACAGTTCTTACACTCTTTAATTACAAATGCTGCAAGTCCTCCAGACAAGTGAGGACCAGAGTAAAGATGAAAATCAAACGAATATTTTGATGGTTTTTAATGATAATCTTTAATTACAAATGTTAAACTTCTAGATTATTCCAGAGTTACTATTGAAACGTTTAACTTGGCACTTGTTTTTAAAGTAAACATTTATGGGAGCAAGGAAAAGGTATATACGACAAAAGGAAGTGTTTGGTACCAAATTAACAAACACCTAACAACAATCTAGCAAGAAAACTGTTCTACATGCGCATAAGAAATAGAAAGGAAGGAGTCTGATGGAAGCTTCGTGTCATTTCATCCATTTTATCTTCAATTGCAGATTCAGCGTGGAAAAATTACACAATTGAAACTTCAGCTATGAGCAAAACCTGCAGCTATCACAAACCAGAAAACTCTAATGAGGTTAGACTGAAGAAACAAAGAATGTGAAAATGGAGAAGAAATGTGATTTAAAGTGCTACCCTGAAATCCCCTTCATCACAATCTAATTTAGTGTATCTGCTGTGATTTTTGTTTTTAAAATTATGAATTACAGAATTATAAATTACGATATATATTAAGTAAACAGAAAGTAATGCAACAGGCAAATCTCTGTTACAGTTTTTGTTGAATTATAGATGGCAGGATGCTGGATATAGTTACATTTAATTTCCAAATTACTTTGGTCTCACTGAAATTTGAAACTCGTGAATGTAAAGTGGTTCCCCCCAGATATTTCTGAATTACCTACCCTTAAAAACGCAGTCATTGACTAGCTTGACCAAAATATGGAAAGTTGTCTCAGAACAAACACCGTCTTTAACTAGTTCTCCTGCTGTTCTGGTTCTGAATAAATCTTTATATAATGAGTAGCTTGGATGATTAGAAATTAATATGGTAGAGCACTATGAAGGCGAATGTAATTCCAGTTGCTCTGAGTAGAGGAAAACTTGAACTAGAGACACCATCACATCTAAGTCTTCAATGGCAATGACCAATTCAACTTTGGGACTCTGAGTTGAGGCTTCAGGTCCTATTTTAATGAATCTTAACATACTCCCCTTCATTCCTTGGAGTTCTTTGAGTTAACCGCAATCGTAGTCATTTTCATAGAGTTTAGGCTTAGGGTTTGTTTCCATTTTATGTAAGGAAGCTTTTCTCAATTAGTTGTGTGTAGAATTAATAAATATGCCTGGATATATGAAATATAGAACTCTGACCCAAGTTTTTCAAAGCAGAAGAGAGTCTTATACTTTTCCCCACTTACTTTTAAATTAAACTTCATGGTTTCTGCTTCCATAGCAACTAAAAGCTATCTAAATGTCTATATGAATTCCGATTAAGTTTTGTAAAGAGTAACTGACAAGAGATTCCCGCAGAAATGCCCCACCAGGCTCCCGTTCCACGTTGCAGAGAGGCAGATGGCTTGTTGCGTTAAATAAGACTCGGGCCCAGGCTTTGCTTTCAAAGTGGGGGCCTCTTGAGACAGTTTTTGTAACAGGGAAGTGTGTAGGCATTGAAATTACACTACACGTCATTGCTCAAATAAGCTTTTGGTTGTTTGAAAGAAACGTATTTCTTCTGGGATGACACCAGAAGAAAAAATGACTTAAAATTTCGACATTTTTGAAGACCAGGAAAACAAATGCAAAATTCTTCCTCCAAATTAGCTTTCTTCTTTACACGATACTCTTTATTCTTGTTGAAGCAGTGTTTCTATGGTGTTTGTTCCATGTCTGCTCTTGAGTTCTGAAAATTGCCAGCTGCGAATTCTGACGTGCCAAGGGCTCAGCTATATTTGCCCAACCAAGAAAAGGTAAAAACAGAATCTCAGAGCCAGTAAAGATTATAAACATGTTTCTACACTGTTGGTGTGCTGTTTATAGAAAGAACTCACTTTAAGACTTTAATAAGCCCCCAAACTTCATTATTTTGCTCTCCCTCCAAGTACAAAGCACAGATGTTTTGGCATGTTGGAATCTGAAGTTTGGAATTTTTAGGAGAGGCAGTGTGTGGGCAGAAAACTAGCATCCTGGGCAGGTTGAGGTTCAGGAATTTTCTCAAAATAAGGTAAAAGAACAGCCCATGGCCTGGAAACTTAATAGAGACTCACAGAGGCTAGGATGTTAATGCACTGAACCAAATAAGGACACTGGACTTCTTCCCAATATTTGAAGACGTTAGACAATC
Source organism: Ailuropoda melanoleuca (assembly GCF_002007445.2). Lineage (NCBI taxonomy): Eukaryota > Metazoa > Chordata > Mammalia > Carnivora > Ursidae > Ailuropoda > Ailuropoda melanoleuca. The sequence continues at coordinate 69,255,634 of NC_048227.1, read as the reverse complement.
GTACCACTTTTAAAAATAGGCAGCATAAGCTTGCATATAAAATTCTGAAGTAAAACAATGGTAACATAAAATATACGATTACCTAACAAAAGACTAGAGAATTTCACATAAAAGCAGAGGCTTTGTTTAAAAATAAGAGTTTCCTAGTGTTTATAGAGTAAGAAATACTGTTGTAAGACTGTAAAAAGGACCTTGGAGTTTCTTTTCCCTATTCCTATTCTAACATGACCATCTTCTCCCCCATTTCTACTCAATATTTAACTTCTTTCCCCCAGCAGATTCTAGAACTGCCCTGCCCAATATGATACCCACTAGCCACATGCGGCTGTTTAATTAAAATTTAAATTACTCCCTTTCTTCAGATTCACTAGCCATATTTCAAGTGCTCAATACATGCATGTGGCTCGTGGCTGCCATAGTGAACAAAACAAACATTTCCGCCACCATAGAAAGTTCTACTACTTCTAGAAAATTCAAAATTTTCTGATTTTTTTTAAAGATGCAATTATATGCAAAGAATGAGTATCTAATATTTGTGGAATGAAACCACCTAGTTTTCTCACAATTTTTAAGCACTACTCAATTTAATTTTTAGTTGTGGAAAGCAGGCAGCCAATTAAGCAAAATGAAGAGTGGAACATCTTTTTTAAACTTCTGGAAGGGTTCACCTTGTAAGCTTCCTTGGGGGGGGAGTTGTGGGGCCATTCTAAACATTGCCACTCCTTAACAAAGTTCCTGATACATGGTTGGTGACTGACTTTTAACAGTGACTTCCTCTGGGAATGAGAACTTCTCGGATATATGTATATTTACAAAACTGTATATTTATAATATGCCTATTTATAATAAACTGTGAAAGCTTTAAAGTTGGGAAAGTTTAGAATGAACTATTTCTGAAATATGCAACTTGCCCTCCCACTTCCACACAGCTGTATCAGAAACCTATTTCATACCTCCACCCTACTCCTTCAACATTCAGTGGTCTAATCATTTGCCCAACATATCCCATGACCTTTGCATGTTCAGGACATAGAAACGTGTACATTCAAATAAATCATTAGTTTCTCTATTCCCCATAGTAAGTGCAAACACATAGATGCACAGAGAAAACTTGCCTCTCCCATTGGTTTCTCAGCCAGCCAAATGATAATACCTGAAGAAATGTTGACATTACCAATTATAATTGACCAGGAAACTGGTTATTAATCCTTTGATTTTAGGCAGATCTCATAGCCTTTCCTCATAAAAAAAAATGCGGCAATTGAACTGGACTAGATTATTTCTAAATTAGTAATAATCTTATGCTCTAGTAATTGTTTGCTTTGTGATAATGTGTATGTAGATTTTTTAAAATTAAAAAATTCTTGAAAGGTGATTTAGGATTATTACTGTTTTATATTTAAAATTACAGCAATATTATACATTGCTCCAGACTGTTCTACTCCCTCTGAATAATTCAATTTTGGGGGTGGGTGGGAAGGGAGTGTTGATAGTCGTTCTGTATTTTCACAATGTCTTAGAATAACAGACTCATAGATCTATTTCATTCTTTCGTTGCAGAGCATAACCATACTTACACTGACTTTGTTATTATCTCCAGGAGGCTCCACAGCTATATCATCAACCTTATCTTTTTATGCTTACTTCTGTCATGTGAGATCTGCTAAATTACTGAACATTACCTTATTTAAACCTTTACCAAGCATCTCATTGATTTTATATTCCAAATTCAACACTTGGGTACTTCATCATCTTCTCAGTTGAACAAATACCCAAAAATGTTAACAAGCAACATTGCACTGAACCTAGCTATAATGATAGTTTTTTTAAACACTCCTGAAACTTGTGAATCCTATTTGCCTAAATCATCCTAACCAACAGAAGTGTCTTTGATAATCATGAATAGATGTACTGACAAGGTTTAAAAATCACACGGATATAGAGGCTATTCTTATACTAAATTAAAACTTTATTGAATAAAGAACACTCTCCAGAACACATGATCTGATGGACTAGGTCTACATTACATGCAATGAAGCTGAACATGACAGTAGTTTAACATGGAATGTCAAACAAATTAGTATTTTTCATTGTACAAAACTGTTTATGTAGCTGACATGCAAGAAGAAAAGTATGATACTCTGCATTTTCACTAATCATCTCTGATGGGTTTTAAAAAGGCATTTGAAGAAACTGGTAGATTTCTTTAGGGTATATTTCAAATAAATTAGTTACATGTGTACTACTGAAAGTCTTTCAACCTCTCTTGCATTCCAAATATAATCTTAGTGCAAACATCAAAGTTGCTGGTCACTCCAAAAGACTGTCTAACTCATAACAGAATACAAGTTCTTAATTAATGTGTATTAAGTAGGACAAAACCAAGAATATCAGTTACTGCAAAATTCATTTAGGCACACTTAAAAGCCCACTCTAAGCATTTCTTCTAAGTGTCTCACATTAATTACTAAAGCCTGTTTACAGTACTAAAATTCTATCATTCAAGCATCCATGATTACATTTCAGAAAAAGAAAATCATCCATTTCAGCAATAGCATTACTGCTACATTCTAATAAAGAGAAAAAAAGAGGGAAAAATTCATAATAAACAAAAACCAGTATCCACAACAGGATACATAGGGGGA
>NC_048227.1:68887750-69122120 GCF_002007445.2 Ailuropoda melanoleuca | reverse complement strand
TTTTTTTTTTTTTTAAACACCAACAGAGTCTTCATCATAGACTGCAACCTTGTTTAAAATGTTTGGAAGGGAATGAAGATAAGTATAATAGCATTAAAATAAATGTATTTATTTGCCTCTCTTTTAAGGGAACAAACGGAAAACCTTCTACTACTCAGGACAAGAATTACAATATATTTATTTCATTCACTCACTGTGCCTTTTAGGAAGGTTATTGATCTATACACAAGGCAGACGGCTATTTCCCATAAAGCTGAAGAATAGAAAAGGTACGTACAATTAGGAGAAACAAATATGTTCAGCTTGGTAAGGTTTATGTGCTGTGAATTATTAAACTTCAGAGATTTTGCATGGTCTCTTCTAGGATACTTAGTGACATACCTTTTAGTCTACTGATGGCTTGTATACCTTAAAGTATTACATTTGCTCTTATCAGTATGTGCTTTTCCCCTACATTCTAGTTTTTTCTATTCATCCAGCCTTTAATGCTTTCCTTATTTCTTCCTGTCTTTCAAAATCCTAGACATACTGAATGATCCAGACCTGGATTCGGAACTAGAAGACCTTGTTTAAATTCTAGTTCCCTGATAAACTGGCTGTGACCTTTGGGCAACTCACTTAACCACTGCTTGTTTTTTTTAATCACAGAAATGGAATAATATCAGTGATACTGAGCTCACACAGTTTTTGTGATGATCAGAGATGAGGTTTCAGAATTCTGTTTTATAAACTCCAAAGCCCTGTACCATTTGATATATTACTAACTCCTACTACCCTAACTCCTATTTTTTTAAAGTTTTCCCCATCAAACTTCAGCACATGCTATTACTTTTCTGCCTCCCTTAAAACTTTAAGTGTATACTAGGAATATACTCTAGCGACCAGCAAACTTTTTCTGTAATGTGTCAGATAGTATTTTTGGTTTTGTGGGCCACATGCTATCTCTGTTGCGTATCCTGTGTATTTGTGTATTCATGTTCTCATGTGTGCAAAGGAGTTATCACAGCAGCCCTGAGACTTCTATCCTTAGGAAGGTCTGCTTACAAGGTTGTGCTAGCTGGCATCTGGGAACTTGGATTTCTCACTCTTCCCAGAACTAGTAAGAGTGGTTCAGTACCCCAACTGTTTTTATACACACTATAGTTTATACCGAATACTTGCTTTCCTTCTGGGAGTCTGGAATCCTGGTATGTGCTAGGCAGAGGGTGCTTACATCATCAGCCCCCAGTAAAAAGCTTGGGCACTGAGTCTCTAAGGAGCTTCTTGGTAGACAACATTTTACATGTGTTGTCACAGTTTGTTGCTGGAAGAATTAAGTGTATTTTATGTGACTTCTCTGGGAGAGGACCCTTGGACGCTTGCACCTGGACTTCACCTCATACCCTTTTGTTTTGTATCTTTGGTTGTGATATATCATTGCTGGTAGTATAACTGTATGTTGAGTTCTCCTAGTGAATCATTGAATCTGGGTATGGTTTGGGAGACCCTTAACACACTTTACACACCTTTGAAAGTATAAAACAAAACAAAACAAAACATTTTTAGCTTGCGAGCCTTTCAAAATTAGGCCGTAATTGCTATTGTTTGCCAATCCTGTTCTGGAGTATCTTTATTTTGAACACTTTTGTACTGTTTCCTAGTTGTTTTACTTAAGGTTTTCTCCTCAGTTATGCTGGTTGTGAGCTCCTCAACAAAAACTGTTTTATGTACTTATATATCCTGTGGTCATGTAATTCTAGGCATAATGAGCACTTAGAGAATGGACTTTCAAGAAAAGAGCTTCCGGGGGCACCTGGGTGGCACAGCTGTTAAGCGTCTGCCTTCAGCTCAGGGCGTGATCCCGGCGTTCTGGGATCGAGCCCCACATTGGGCTCCTCTGCTGGGAGCCTGCTTCTTCCTCTCCCACTCCCCCTGCTTGTGTTCCCTCTCTCGCTGGCTGTCTCTCTCTGTCAAATAAATAAAATCTTTAAAAAAAAAAAAAAAGAAAAGAGCTTCCATTTTATGGGGTATTGTTGAGCTTTACAGAAATAGCAAGATTAATAAATACTTGTGATGTTCCTGCAAGTATTGAACTGAAGTTTATATGTCTATCATCTGTAATTTAGCACTTTATGTTGACTTTTAACATCGACCTTTTGGTCTGATGAATGTCACAGGTCATCTCAAAACACAGTTTTGAGAGCCTTGTTCTACTGTATTAGCATAAGTCAACATTTACCTCTACGTTTCACCTGCATTTTCACCAGAATCTTGATGAAAGGATTCTGCAGCAGGGGTTGGTAAATTACAACCCATGGGCCAAATCTGGTACTGTTTTGTATGGCTTGTGAGCTAATTACTGGAAAAAATTATAAGACTATTTTGTGACATGTGGAATAAAATTAAAATTTTGGTGTTGTAAAGTCTTATTGGAAGACCACCATACTTGGTCATTTGCAAATTGTCTATGGCTACTTTCCGATGTCTTAATTGAGTATTTGTAACAGAAACAGTTTGGCCATTAAGCCTAAAATATTTCCTAGAAAAAGTTTGATACCTGTTCTACAGTTCTATATAGATAAGTTGGCTGGAACAATATATGAAGCTGAGGGGCGCCTGGGTGGCACGGCGGTTAAGCATCTGCCTTCGGCTCCGGGCGTGATTCCGGTGTTGTGGGATCGAGCCCCACATCAGGCTCCTCTGCTGTGAGCCTGCTTCTTCCTCTCCCACTCCCCCTGCTTGTGCTCCCTCTCTCGCTGGCTGTCTCTATCTCTCTGTCGAATAAATAAATAAAATCTTTAAAAAAAAATATATGAAGCTGAATTTTATCATTCCTAAGAAACTCATGGTCCTAATGAGATTCCTAGATCTTCCTGCCGTAGGTTTATATGAAGTGACAGGTCCACCATAAGTGGTAAAACTGCACCTGTGCATAGCACCTGCTGCGTTTACTGTCCTTAACACTTTTTAACTTCCCATGTCTAGTTTGTTTTCCTGGGGTCTTCTGTGTGGGGTTCCAGATCCCTTCTCCCTAATTTTACCACAGTCTCTGAAAACTCAGGAGGATGGGAAACTCAGTTAAATTTTTCTAAGTTGTAAGTATATACTAGAAAATAATCTTTTTCCTTTTTCCTTTTCGAAGATTTAGTGTCCCTTACAGATCTTCTGGTTCTGTTTACCCAACTTATCTATTACTCACCAAGTTGTCCAAAGATGACATCGGCTGCACATTTAGGTAATTCTGCTTCTATTTTAAATAGTATAATAGAAAACCTCTAAAAATACTTAGTATTCTATTGTCTAGACGTTTTGAGTGACTGACCTAGTTTGGTAAAGAGATTTCATAAGATGCAGTATTATTCATAACAACATTGGTCCTGGAAGTAAACCATGAAATTTAATTTTGTTCATTGATGTTTTAAGATGTTCCTAATTTACTACCTTTTTATGTAGAATCAATTTGGCTGAGAATTTTAATGTTGTTCTTAAGCTCAAGATGTTCTTAAGAAATGCTATTAAGGGAAGTTTGATTGATAGGTACTAACGTGTTCTTTCATGCTGTTTTCTATGCTTTATACTTGCCTGATGTTTTGACCAGCCTGCTTGTTTTAGCTCACATCTAGAACTTCAGATCTTCTCTTATTAAAGAATAGAGCAAAAACAAAAACAAACTTCATGTTCTTCAGTATAATAACTTTCAGTCTTTAGCTGTTGACTGGTTTATAAAAAAGTGGTTTAAAAATATTAACATTTAAAAGATGACTTACGCTTTTTCCTTTGAATATCAATGAAAGCTTACAAAGTAGAACTCTTTAATAAAAAAACACTCCCATCAGGGCGCCGGGGTGGCGCAGTTGTTAAGTGTCTGCCTTCCGCTCAGGGCATGATCCCAGCGTTCTGGGATAGAGCCTCACATCAGGCTCCTATGCTGGGAGCCTGCTTCTTCCTCTCCCACTCCCCCTCTTGTGTTCCCTCTCTCGCTGGCTGTCTGTCTCTGTCAAATAAATAAATTAAAATCTTTAAAAAAAAAAACCCATCATCTATAGACTCATAGTGTTCTAAACCTGGAAGTTACCTTAGAAATGCTGTCAAAATTCTGAGAAGAATTCAAGTGAACCAAAGGAAAAAAAAATGGTTTGGGCCATATATATATTAATGCTATATGCATCTATCTATCAACCTATCAATCGGTTTGTTTTATTTCTGTAATTATAACAGCTTATTAGTCTTAACAATGGCTCTCAAACTTCTTTCTGCCTTTACAGCATTTTCATGTATAAACATGTAGCTTAGGTCCTCCTGCGATTTGCTCCTATAACATACTGTGCTTCCTTCGTTAAAAATGTTCCTTCTTATAATTATTTGTCAGTGTCTTGGTTTACCATCTAGTGAACTGTTTTTTAATTTTTTTTTTGTCTTAGTTACTTCTGTTTATAGTGCCTAGCACAGTACCTGGCACATAGTAGGCACTCAAAAGTAGATAAAAGAATGGATAAATGAATGAATGGCCATATGCTCATCAGTAGTATTTCTCATTGCAAACAGGGTCTGGAACTGGTTGGGAAAAATCACTTAACTTTCCTTGTCCATTTTCTTTTTGTCAAGTTTTGACTTAAAGTCTTAGTATGTTCATGGAGTATAAGATATTGTAACCTAAATTAAGAATTTTAGTGTTACTTTTAGTATTATAGCTTACAACCTTAAGCTGCTAACTTTTGGTTCCTTACTTTCTTGTAAAACACTATTTTGTGAGTATATTAGGTCAGAAAACCTGAAAATATATTGATTTATGAAACCAAAAACATCACACTTATTTTAGTGACTATTCCCTGTGTTACATTTATTTGTATTTGTGTTTTCCTGTATATATTTTAAAAGAAAGTCTTTACAATGCTCATTCATTTCACCAGTTTTATGGTGATACAGTAGTGGCATATTAGTCTTAAAGGAGGTTTCACCTTTTCTGCCTTTTTAACCACCATTTTGTTTTGTTTTCATTCTCTACTAGGCTGGACAATTGAATACATATATATTTTTTTTAAAGATTTATTTATTTGAGAGAGAGAGTGCATATGTGATGGGGAGGCAGAAAGAGAAATAGACTGTCAAGCAGACTCACTGTTGAGTGTGGAGCCTGACTCAGGGCTTTATCTCAGGACCCCAAAATCATGACCTGAGCAGAAATCAAGAGTCAGGTGCCTAATTGACCGAGCCACCTAGGCACCCCAAATATATATTTTAAGAAAAAGAAAAGGCGAATACAAGTAAGTGTTTGCTGAGAGGAGAAAAGTTGTAAATTTGCTTCAAATCACATCTTCACTGTTAAGCAGTGACTTAATGTCAAACAGCGAACGATCTTCTGTTGTTTCTCAGCATTCACATTTGTCATTTACTTTTTTTAAAATTAACTTGAGGATATATTGAGCTTAATTGATCTCCCCTTAGGTTTCAGGTTATGATTTGACAATATCTCATCCTTTGGGCATTGAGTTGTGTGATTTTTTTTTTTTAAACTATTTAACCTTGATATTGATCTTTTTGGAACAGCAATGGCTAACTCATAAATAAGATACATTAAGTTCTTCATGTTTAAAATTTTAATTCTAAAAGTACTTGTTTATCAGATAATTACTCTCCTGCAAGTATGGTGACTGAAGTTCTTCGGATACTCTGTGATCAAAAAGAATGTGCAGTCGAATGCCTATATAATAACACTGTGATTGAGGCACTTCTTCAGCCTATTCATAATTTAATGAAAGGAACTAAGGTTGGTATTTGCTAAAGAGAGTCTCTTAATTGGGTATTAGGGAATATTCAGTGGTACTTTATTTCTAAATTTGATGTATTTGAAATATTTATTACAACATCTTTCCATGTATGAATGTATTTTATGCTGACACAGATTTTTATTTACTGTTAAATCATAGTTTATGTAGTTGTTGATTTATTTGTTACTGACAATGTAGGGGGAAAATACATATAACAATTTTTTTTCTAGTCAGGCTTAGATATGATTATAAGGATTGAGAGAAGTTAAGGTATTTGTCTTGCAAATCTAATAAATCTTGTGAATTTTATTTGTTTTAATAGTAATTTTATAGTCTTTATTTTTCTGAAGGGTCAGCTCTGTTTTATATGAAGAACTAGTTTTTTAGAAAAAGAAAATTTATACATATGTTCAGAACTGAAATGTTCATATCTCTTTACAATTTGTATGGCCTGTTCCTTTACATTATATGATTTAGCTGAGGCTGAAAGAAGTGGATTGCTCAAGGTCAGACATTTAACAGGTGACAGAGTTGGAACCACAGCGAGTACTGCTATCTGTCCATTTCGATGACTTAAGCTTTGGGGGAATGACTTAAATCCTAACAGGCTAAAGGTTTTGCCTTTCCATGCCTGTGTTTTGTAGTGTTTTTACTATTTTCATCTCCTGTGCCCACCCCTCAATGGGCTGGGCAACTGTTCACCCCATCCTGTAGTCATTATTCATTGATTATTCAAAAAACCTCAAGCATTTATGTGAATGTGGTACAAAGTATGGAATTCTAGGAAATTAGGGGATGTAATTTTGATTTTATGGTTAGCCTTAGGAAGATAAGTAGAGAAGAAGCAACAGAATTCCTAATACAGTTTAATATAATAGAATGCCATAATGTCAATGGTAAAATGAAATATGAACCTTAAACCAGAATTGAGAAATGTGCTCTTGGATTTTGTTACAGTGCCGTTGTTTGTCTTTACTTTCATATATATCTTTAACTTTTTATCTTCTTGTGGCTTCTTTCCTTTATCTGTACATATGCCTAGAATCTGTCTCATAGTTGGGATGAGAGAAGCTCTTGATTATCCAATGTACATCTTTAGCTACCACCTAATATCTGATCCTTTTAATGATAAGCTTTTAATAACGGAAGACTGCTGTTGTTGTCCTGGTTCCCTCTCTTCTGTCATGTTTCAAAACATTGCATTTTTGGTCTTGCCTCTATCACATCACTGACGTTGCTTTGATTGCTGTTGCTCTTAACTTCCTACACCTGTAACTAGTAACCACTTTTCAGACTATTATCTTCCTATTAACACAGTAGACAACTTCTAAAATTGTTTATCTGACTTTCCTAAATTCCTATATTATTTTTCACCCTCCCTTTCTAACCATCCTTTCCCTGTCACCTATGAGGGCTCCCCTTTTAGGTCCCTGCTGTCTACAGTGAGTCTGCATGACCTGGTTCACTCTTTTCTATCAGTACGTTTTTCCTGGGTGATTTCCTCCAGTTCTGAAGATTAGATGTATGGTTAACTTCTAAATTTAGATATCTTCAGCTCCAGATTTGTCTTTAGATGCCTGCTAAACACCTTTTTGAGTTACTCTGTGAGCAAATCAAACTCAATTTTTGAAACAGAAGTTTTTGGTTTGCCAGTTTTTTCTTTTTCTTTCTTTTTCATTTTCTTTTCTTCTTCTTCTNTTTTTTTTTTTTTTTTTTTTTTTTTTTTTTTGCTCTTGCTCCTTCTTCAAGCTTGCTCACATTTCCCTCTGATGGGTGGGACTGCTGTACATCTAGACTTCTTCCTCATTTCTTCATTCCATTTGTAATTAAGCCCTGTAGACTTGTTCTCCTGTGTATCTCTAAAATCCATGTATGTCTTTTAATCCCTACTGCTACTGATTTTCTTTAAGCTCTGATAATTCCTTCCTTGGCATATTGAAATAATTTTCTTATTTTTTCCAGTCTTTCACCTTTCTGGCATGTTCTCTGTATTGTCACTAAAGCCATCACAATACTTTCCTGCTTGTTGCTTGCTAGGTAAATGTCTAGTTTAAAAGTCTGAAATTTACCAACTTTTCTGTTGTATTCTACCTATTTTTTCTCATGTATTTCGGTTATAACAGATTATTTGCATTTTTTTTTTAAGATTTTATTTTTATTTATGCGACAGAGATAGAGACAGCCAGCGAGAGAGGGAACACAAGCAGGGGGAGTGGGAGAGGAAGAAGCAGGCTCATAGTGGAAGAGCCTGATGTGGGGCTCGATCCCATAACGCCGGGATCACGCCCTGAGCCGAAGGCAGACGCTTAACCGCCGTGCCACCCAGGCGCCCCTAAGATTATTTGCATTTTTGACAAGGTTATGATGTTTTGTTATGTTTGCATACTTTTCCCTCACCCTGGGAAGTCTTGGTCTAAGTGAAATTCTTTCTTCAGACTACAGTTTATTTATTTTTTTCCTCCAAAAATTTGTCCTAGTTCTCCCTGGGAAAGTTAGGTGTTTATTTCTGTATATTCCCATGTTATCTACTTCTGTAATTATGCTGGAATTATTCTTGAGTGTAAGAAACAGCCCTCTGGCACATAAGAGACATTCTGTATTTAATCTTAAAGCATTTAGCATCACCTATTGAGCCACTACTGTATCATTGGCTCTTTGCTAGATATTTGAAATATAGAAGAGAGTAAGACTTACACCTCCCTCTGAAGGAACCTACTCTAATAGGAAAGGCAGACTATTAAAATACTGGATGAGGAATAGAAAGGTTTACAAAGTGAATGTATAAGAGAAGGAAAGTATTCCAGGCAGAGAAGTTGTTTTAAGAAAGTATTTAATGTGAAAGTAATAGACTGTATAATAATGCCTAATATAATAAGGAAATATTTAGGTGAATATGCCTGACTCAAGATAAGCTAACTCACTGTATTTATTAGGATGTATTGGTAGCAAAGTATGGATACTCAGATTTTTTATAGAGAATATGTGTTTTGGCAACTGTGCCAGTGTAGACAAATAAGTAGGCCCTAGAAAGAACAGGAACTTTAGTAGACTTAGGCTTGTACATGGGTTCCAGCATTAATATGACTCTCATTTTTATAGTATTTTCCTTGTACTAATTTGCTATATACTGGCAAAGATGTTTTTAGTATTTCCACTTAACAATAAAAGTAAAGAAATATGATTGGTTCACCCCCCATTAGATGACATCATTGACTATTGGCCAGTCCATGAATTGGTTGTCCTTACTCAGACCTATAACTCATGACCCAACCAATCGCACGAAGGAATGGTGTTCCTTAGAAATGATGGCAATGTGTTAGAAACCGTGTATAGGGGCGCGTGGGTGGCTCAGTCATTAAGCGTCTGCCTTCGGCTCAGGGCATGATCCCAGCGTTCTGGGATTGAGCCCCACATCAGGCTCCTCCCCTGGAAGCCTGCTTCTTCCTCTCCCATTCCCCTTGCTTGTGTTCCTCTCTCGCTGGCTGTCTCTATCTCTGTCAAATAAATAAATAAATAAAATCTTTAAAAAAAAAAAAGAAACCCATGTATAATAAAATTAGGGTGGATATTCAGGAACCAGTGAGTGGGAAGTAAAGGGCAAAGTGGATCTAGAGGCATTTGTCAAACAGAATAATATATATAACTGTAATGAGAACAGCAGTTCTCTCAACTGTCTTAATAAATAATAATTGGTTTGGGTAAAAAGTCTATCTGTATCTGCCTCATCAACTGTGCTGGTGGTAAATGAATATAATAAAATGATACATTTAATTCAGACATATTTTACAGACAAACAATCATTAACTTTCTTTTTGTTGTGGTAATATAACTTTATTAGACTGCACTACCACCCTTAGATTTTAGTCTGAAATGTTAGCATGTCATAAAATTATATGATTTTTTATCTTTATAATGTACAGACTGCTCCAGATTGCTCTGAAACAGCTTTAATTCACATAGCTGATATTTTGGCAAGAATTGCATCTGTAGATGAAGGACTTACCTTACTACTTTATGGAGAAAATATGAACTCTTCTGAAGAAAAAAGGTATATATGTCTATGTTTTAAGTTTGTGGAATTTTTAGCATATTTTCTCCATCTGATTCAGAGTTTCCAAAATGTCATACAGTATGTTAATAATGAAAATCAGGATAACTATTCTAGATAGTTAGGTTCCTGACCAGCCACTAACAATGTATTAGATGATCTCAGGTTGATGTAGTAACCAGGATTATGGACTTTGCAGGCAGAGTAGGCCTTGATGTGAGCAACTTCAAAGTAAGAATGGGAGGGTTCACTTTAGATGGGATGTTTTTGCTTCTTGGACTTTTTCAGATTTCTAAAGCCACCCACAATTGATTGAAGTCAAACCGCACAAAGGTGCACAAAGGAAGAGCTAACGTCTCCATCTTCCTTCTCTACCCTCTCTTAGTTCTATCTCCTGGCTGTTACCAATGGTAACATTTCGGTTATGCTTTTAGACTTTCTCTGAACTTATAATGATGTATCAAACATATATTCATAATCATAGAGTTTTTGTTTCCTCTTCATAAAAATAGCGTCATGTACAATATTCAGTTTTCTTATGTGTAACCATAAACATCTTCCCAGATGAGTACAAAATGGAACACTGTTTTTAATAGCTCCATAGTACTTTGATATGGCTTAACCATAATATTTTCAAACTTTTCACTTTAATATTAATGGGTATCATGTTGTATCTAGGATTTTGCCTCCATAAATAATGCCACAATAAGTGTTTTTTTTTTTTTTTAGTCTTGTTGATTGTGATGGATTATATTAATCTTTGAATATTGAACTAAGCATTGCATACTTAAAATAAATCCCATTTTGTTATGGTACCTAATTTTTTTTCATACATTGTTAGATTTGATTTGCTAATCTTTGTTGAGGATTTTTGTGTCTATGTTCATGAGAGATATCAGTCTATATTTTTTGTAATATCATTGTCTGGTCTTGGTTTATCCTAATGCTACTCTCATAATGAGTCAGAAGCAGAAAGAGTGCTTTCTATTTCCTGGAAGAGTTTGTGGAGAATTGGTATAATTTCTTCCTTAAATGTCTGATAGAATTCACTAGTGAACCTATTTGGGCCTGGTGTTTTCTGTTTTGGAAGATTATTAATTGATTCAATTTTTATATTAGATATGGGCTCATTCAGATTGTTTATTTCTTGTGTGAGTTTTGGCAGATTGTATATTTCAAAGAATTGCTCTACTTTTCTAGGTAATTAAATTTGTGGAAATAGATTGTTTATAATATTCCTTTATCACCCTTTTAATGTCCATGTGATCAGTATTGATGGTCCCTCTTTCCATTCTGATATTAGTAATTTGTTGTCTTTTTTTTTTTAACCTGGCCAGAGGCTTATCAATTTTATTGATATTTTAAAAAGACCAACTTTTTTTCCTCTGTTGATTTTGTTTTTGTTTTTAACTTCATTAATTTCTGTTTTAATTTTTATTTGGTTTTAGTTCCTTTGGTTTTAGTTCTTTTCCTAATTTCCTATGGTGGACGCCTTGATTATTAATTTTTAGATCTGTCTTCTAATATATACATTCAGTGCTATAAATTTTCCTCTAAGCACTGCTTTTTCTGCATCTTACAAATTTTGGTAAATGGTTTTTTTATTTTTACTTTAAAATATTTTTAACTTCTCTAAAGACTTCTTTGACCTATGTATTTATGAGTCTGAGAGTGCATTCTTTTTAATTTAAGGTGTCTTACAGCTCAGAATGTGGTCTGTCTTGGTGAATGTTTTGTGTGAACTTGAGAAAAATGTATATTCTGCTGTTGTTGGATGGAGTATTCTATAGATATCAGTCATATTTAGTTGGTTAATGGTGTTCAGTTCAGCTTTGTCCTTAATATATTCATGCTGGATCTGTCAATTAGTGACATGGGTGTTGATCTTCAAAAATATGAGTGGATTTATCTATTTCTCCTTGCAGTTCTATCAGTTTTGGTTCCTGTATTTTGATCCTATTGGTTGGATTGTTACATCTTTTTGGAAAATTGATCCCTTTATTATATAATCCCTTCTCTGATAGTTTTCCTTCCTGTGAAATGTGTCTGAAGTTAATATAGCTACTACAGCTTTCTTTTAATAGTCAGTGTGGTCTATATTTTTCCATCTCTTTTAATCTTTGTTCTTATATTTAAAGTGGGCTTCTGTAGATAACATAACTGGGTCCTGTTTTTTTTAATCCACTCTGATGATCTTTTAATTGATATATTTAGATTGTTGACAGAGTGATTATTGATATAATTGGGTAAATATCTACCATGTTTGTGATTGTTTTCTATTTGTTGTCCTTGCTCTTTCCTTTTTTTGTGCCACTCTTTTTCTGTCTTTTGTTTCCGCCCCTTTCCACCCCATCATATGTGTGTTTTAATCTCTTTACATCTGGGTACATGTTGTCTTAAAATAGTCACACAGGACCAAAGTCTTTACATGGGTCACCATTTAATCCTCACAACAGCTACGGGGGGGGGGAGGGGGGGCTTTGTGTTAACTTTAATTTAGTATAATGGGAGTGACTGTCTCTTGTGTTTTGTTTATTGTAGACTTAATTCACATTGATTAAAAGTTTTCTGCCTGCCTGAAATACAATACGTAAAACTCCTAGCAGTGAACTTGGGAAGGAAGAAGGTAGTAATAGTAACTAAGTTGAGAGACAACATGGAATGAGGGTTAGGCACAAGAACTCTGGTTCTAGACCTCTTGAGTTCACAGCCCAGCTTTATCACTCATTCACTGCACTTCCTGTGACTGAGTTATTTTCACCTGTGAATTGGAGATAATCACTACTTGCCACATGGGGATATTGAAACTTTAAACAAATTACCATATGTGAAGTGCTAAGGGTTAGCTTTTAGTGTGCACATCATGCCTTAGGAAGTAGGCTTGTGCTGTGCATGTTTTCTTCAGGTACCTAACAATGTTTTATAGAAGGTAAACTTGCTGAACTCCTACCTGTCTCAGGCAGAATAAATACGTTTTTGCACTTGGTTGGTAGCTTGACTGGGTAGAGACTGAAGGTAGGGTTATGTTGTCTTCCTGCATCCACTACTGCCAAGTCCTATGTCTGAGNTTTTTTTTTTTTTTTTTTTTTTTTTTTTGCCTCTAAAAATTTCTGTGTTTCATGAGGATGTAACTTATTCTAGGAACTTTTACTTAATAATTAGCTAGATAATTTTATGCTGAAGACTTGCATCCTTTGGCACAGGGGGTTTTGCTTTTGTTACATGTTTGATCCTTTTTCTGCTTCTGCTTTCTCTTTCTGGTGCACCTGTGAATGAGATGTTGAATTTCCAGGAGTGACCATCCCTTGGCTTTACCCTTTTAATCTTTGTTTGTACATGGAAGCTGTTCTTCAGTTTATCTTGACAATCACTTTTAATTTCTAAAAGTTCTTGGTTTTGGTTTGATACTTTTCTCAAACTTGTCAAGTGGACTGGGTTTTCCCGCCTCGGGAGTAAAGGCCTGGCTGCTAGGTCCTATGGCCCAGTGAGGGAGGGGCCCTTTTGGTCCAGAATGTTGACTTCAGCCCCTCTGACTACCTGTCTGACTGGGTACCACATGGTTGTTCTTAGCCACATCTGGCTTCCAGCTCCAGGCCTAGCCTCTCAGGCTTACCTTCTCCAGAACAGCTCCATCTAGTAGAGCTTTGTAGGATGATGCAATGTTGTAGATCTTCACTGTCAGTAAGGTTACCACTAGCCATGTGTGACTCTTAAGCCCTTAAAGTATGGCTAGTGTGACCAAACTGAGTTGTAAGTTTTATTTGATAGAAATTTTAAAAAACTTTTTATAAAGCTGTTCTAAGCAGTGTGAGGTGATAGAATGTTTTAGCAACCTAACAGGTGATCTGGTTTTGATCCATACTGACTTGACTCTAGTTGATTTTGAACATCTCATTGCTCTTATGGAGATATGGTTATTGGCTCTTTTCATTTTATGACAGTAAGGTTTCTTTCCATATCATTTCTCCATTTGTTTTATTTTTTCATCAACCTGAAGTTTTATGCACACAGTAAACATGCAAGGCTTAGTATCAAAAGCAATATTTCCTTCTTTATTCTCCAAAGCATCTATTTTTGACTGCTTTAGATGATCATTAGATAATAACCTTCTAACACTTGATTTTAATTTAAGGCATAATCCATTGATTTCTCTCTTCTTATTCCTCCCAACCACCCACATAAACACACCTGGTTCCCCCCTCCCAACCCCTTGCTGCCCATCAATAATGCAATATAGTTGAACAATTGCCTTCAGTAGGGTCATACTGTATCTATCTATAATCTTCACAGCCCAGCTATGTGATTACTTTTTTTCACAACTTCTTTCACAACTTCTTTTCTCTGGAGCTAATAATTTTCTTTTAGGATATTTTTTAATTTACTTAACTTTTTTTTAACATTTTAACATTTTTACTTCATTGATAAATCATCTACATGCTCTTTCCTATTAAATCTTTCTGTATATTCTAATACTGGGCAAATTCTATTGATTTTAATTTTATTTAAAAAATCTTTTAAAGCTTTCTGACTTTACTCAAGACTGGTGCTGGGAGTGCCTGAGTGGCTCAGTCATTAAGCATCTGATTTTGGCTCAGGTCATGATCTCAGGGTCCTGGGACCCAGCCCTGCATCAGGGTTTGTGCTCTGCTTTTCCCTCTCCCTCTGCCCTGCCCCCTGCTTGTGCATACTGTCTCTCTCAAATAAATAAAATTAAAAAAAAAAAAAAAAGACTGGTGCTGCCTTGGTCTGGTGGATAGCTTTTATCCTGGTAACAATGTTTATAATGGCTATTTGTTCTAGTCTGTGGAAAAATGCCACTGGAATTTTGATAGGGATTGCCTTGACTGTTTACCATATGTAGTATTAACATTTGAATAATTTTCCAGTTTATGAGCACAGAATATCTTGTCATTTATTTGTATCTATAGTTTCTTTTATCAGTGTTTTACAGTTTTCAGTCTACATGTCTTTACCTCAGTGGTTAAATTTATTTCTAGGCTTTTATTTTTGATGTGACTGATTGCCTTTTTAATTTTTTTTGTTCATTATTAGTCTATAGATTTGCAAAAGATTTTTGCATATTTTGTATCCTGTAGATTTACTGAATTTATTTATTTTAACAGTTTTTTTTGTGGTCTTTAGAGTTTTCCATATGTAGTATCACGTTGCCTGCAAATGGTGATAGTTTTACTACTTTTCTGATTTGGATACCTTTTATTTCTATTTCTTGTCTAATTGCTGTGGCTAAGACTTCCGATACTATGTTGAATAGAAGTGATGAGAGTGGACATTCTAGTCAGCTTTCAGCTTTAACCATTGAGTATGATATTTGCTGTGGGTTTGTTGTATGTGGCCTTTATTATTATGCTCCCTCTTTACCTGCTTAATTGGTAGTTTTTATCACAAATTGGTGTTGAATTTTGTCAGATGCTTTTACTGCATCTGTTGAGATGATCATATGATTATCCTTCATTTTGTTAATGTAGTATGTCATGTTGATTTGTGGATGTTGAACATCCTTGCATTCCTGGAATGAATCCCACTTGATCGTGTTGTATGATACTTTTAATGTGTTGTTGAATTTGATTTGCTGATATTGAGAATTTTTTTTTAAGATTTTATTTATTTATTTGACAGAGAGAGAGAGAGAGCAAGCGAGAGAGGGAACACAAGCAGGGGGAGTGAGAGAGGAGGAAGCAGGCTCCCAGTGGAGGAGGGGCTTGATCCCAGGATTCTGGGATCACACCCTGAGCCGAAGGCAGACGCTTAACGACTGAGCCACCCAGGAACCCCCGATATTGAAAGTTTTTGCAACTATGTTCATTAGGGATATTGGCCCATAATTTTCTTTTTCGTGGTGTCCTTGTCTGGTTTTGGTGTCAGAGTATTTCTGGTTCATAAAATGAATTTGGAAGCTTTCCTTTTTCTTCATCTTTTTGGAAGAATTTGGAAAGAATAGGTATTAAATCTTCGAATGTTTGGTAGAATTCACCAGTGAAGCCTTCCGGTCTTGGAGTTTTGTTTGGGAGGTTTTTGATACTGATTCAGTCTTCTTAGCAGTCTCTTCAGATTTTCTATTTCATGATTCAGTCTCAGAAGATTGTTTCTAGGAGTTTACCCATGTTTTTTTTATGTTGTCCAATATATTGTTGTATAATTGTTTGTAGTAGTCATTTAGTAGTTTGTGGTATCATTTATAACTTCTTTTATTTCTGACTATTCATTTGAGCCCTCTTTTTCTTGTTGAGTCTAGCTAATAGCTTATCAATTTTATTTTCTTTTCAAAGAACCAAATCTTAGCTTCATTGATCATTTTATTACTTTTCTAGTCTCAATTTATTTTTGATCTGATCCTTATTACTTTCTTCTAACTTTGGGCTTCATTTTTTCCCCCTAGTTCCTTTAGGTGTGAAGTTAAATTGTTTGATAGCTCCCATTTTTTGAGAGAGTCCTGTATTGCTATGAACTTCATTCTTAGAACTATTTTAATTGCATCCCAGATTTTGGTATGTTGTATTTATGTTTTCATTTGTCTCTAGGTATTTTTTTCTTTTTCTTTCTTTTTTTTTTAAAGGATTTTATTTATTTATTTAAGACACAGAGAGAGAGCACACACGAGCAGGAGGGAGGGGCAGAAGCAGGCTCCCTGATGAGCAGGAAGCCCAGTGTGGGGTTCGATCCCAGGTCTCTGGGATCATGACCTGAGCTAAAGGCAGCCACTTTACTGACTGAGCCACCCAGGCACCTCCTCTAGGTATATTTTTCATCTTTGATTTCTTCTATGACCTAGTAGTTCAGTAACATGTTAATCTCCACATAATTAGTTTTTCCAGTTTCCTTTTTTTAATTGATTTCTAGTTTCATACTATTGGGGTTGGAAAAGATGCTTGATATTATTTCAGTCTTATTTATTGACACTTCCTTTGTGGCCTAACATGTTATCTGTCTTGGAGAATGTTCCATATACCCTTGGGAAGAATATATATTCCGAATTTTGGATAGAATGTTCTGTGTATATGTGTGTGTTTGTATGTGTGTAGATAGTTCTGCTATGTCCATCTGGTCTTATGCATTATTTAATCTGATTATTTTCTTGCTGCTTTTCTGTCTGGATGATCTGTTATAACTGGGATTTTAAAATCCCATGCTATTATTGTATTACTGTCAGTTTCTCCCCTTAGGTCTCTTAGTATTTGCTTTATATGCTTTGGTGCTCCTATGTTGGATTCATATATTTATGTTATATCTTTCTGATAAATTGACCCCTTTGTCATTAAGTAGTACCCCCTCTGTCATTTATTAGAGACTTTGTGGTTATTGTAAGGTTCACATGTATCATCCTATATATATAGCGATTTATTTTAAATTGAACATATTCCAGACTCTACATTTTTTACTTCTCTATCATGTTTTATGTTTTTGATGTCAACTTTTTTTTTTAAACACATATCCTTTTATTTATCTGCATTTTTTTGTTTTTCTAAGTAGGCTCCACGCCCAGCATGGTGCCCAGTGTGGGGCTTGAACTCATGACCCTGAGATCAAGACCTGAGCCAAAATCAAGGCCAAACGTTTAAGTAACACCACACAGGCACCCCTTGATGTCAGTTTTTTACAACTTGTTATTTTATATATCCCTTCCCATTATTGTAGTTCTAATTAATTTTACTACTTTTGTCTTTTACCTTCTTAGTAGCTTTATAAGTAATAATTCTAACTTTACCTTTACCTTTTCTAGTGAGATTTTTACTTTCATATGTTTTGCTATCAGTCTATTTTTCCTCCTAGCTTTAAAAAAGTCCCTTTAAGGTTTCTTGCAAGGCCAATTCAGTAGTGATGAGTTCCTTTAGCTTTTGTTTGTTTGGAAAACTCTTTATCTTCAATTCTGAATGATAACCTTGCCTGGTAGAGTATTCTTGGTTGGAAATTTTTCCTTTCAGGAGTTTGAGTCTGTTATACCACTTATAGCTTGCCAAGTTTCTGTTGAGAAATCTGATGATAGCCTTATGGGGTTTCCCTTGTACCTAAGAATTTGTTTTATTCTTGCAGCCTTTAAGATTCTCTCTTCGATTTTTAAACTTTTAACATTGTAATTATGTATCTTGGTGTAGCTCCCTTTGGGTTCATCTTGTTTGTAACTCTGGGTTTCCTAGACCTGGATGCCTGTTTCCTTCCCTAGGTTGGGGTTGTTTTCAGCCCTTATTTCTTCCAATAAGTTTCCTGCCCCTTTTTCTCTTCTCCTTCTAGGACTCCTATAATGTGAATTTGAATTTTATTCTGTTTGGTGTTCTCCCATGGTCCCTTAGGTTATCTTCATTTATTTATTTATTTTTTTCCTGCTGTGTCTTGGTGCATTTCATTACTTTGTCTTCCAGCTTCCTGATCTATGTTCTGTTTCATCTAGTCTTCTGTTGAACCCCTCTAGTGTATTTTTCAGTTTGGTTATTGTATTCTTTAGGTCTGTGACTTTTGCTTGGTACTTTGTTATGTGTTCTATCTCTTTACTGAGGTTCTGTGTTTATCCATTCTTCTCCCAAGTTCAGTAAACATCTTTATAACCATTAATTTGATTTTTTTATCAGATACTTATCTCCATATCATTTTCTGAGGTTTTGTCTTTTTGTTTGTTTGTTTGTTTGTTTCCTAATTTGGCTTGGCTCTGTTTTTTTCTATGTATTAGGTGAAATGCAGGTACTTTTCTCAGTCTTCAAAGAATAGCCTTGAATAGGTGATGAATCTCTCATTCAACCTTGTCCTAGCTCTTGGTTGTCTTTCAGACCTTTGTGATTATCTCAACTGTCTGATTTATTATTGATATGCCCCTTTTTTTGAGGGTTTGCCAAGGCCTGTCAGTGATCCAAGGGGAGGAAGCTCATTTAGCACCTAATTTCAGTATGATTAGAAGTCAGACCCTCAGGCCACAGCTTTTAAAGTATGCAAATGTATTTAGTCCTGTGGGATCATATTTGTAATCACTGCTGGCCTCCAGACAAGATCTGAAGGTCTCCCTTGGGTGTAAGTTGCAAAAGTCTGAGTTCTAGATGAATGTATAAGATGTTCTCTGGGAAGTCTTATCCAGCTGTAATGAGGCCAAGTGGGTGTGCAAGTGGAGTGTCTCCTTAGCCTCTTGATGTGTGGGAAACCTGAATTCTATTCTGAGGCTAAAGCTGTAGGCTAAGTAAATAGGCCTTTTTCATAAGAAGAGTGAGGTTGTTTCAGTCTGCTGTTTGTGCAGGGCCCTGGTATTGATGGCCTGCCAAGAATGGTCTTTCCATTTGTTATAATCTGGTAGAGCTCTGGATAGTCAGCCCTCTTGGCCATCAGGGCCAGGTGATCAAGGGGTGTGTTTTGTGTGCATCTGCTGGCTTGAGCAAGGCAGCTAGAGGGTGTAGAGGACAGGGCACGCTCACTAGCTTTAGGAAGACAACAGGAAAATGCCTTGAGTGTATGCTCCCATGGGCGTCTGTAATGGAGCAGGAGAGTGCCTTTTTTGTGTGCTGGCTTTAGGTTGGGAACAGGAGACTGCCCTGACAGCTCACGCTCATGTTCTGCGGTTTCATCTTTTCTTTGTTTCCTCTGTTTGCTAATTTGGCTTAGCTTTGTTTTTTCTATGTATTGGGTGAAATGCAGGTACTTTGCTCAGTCTTCAAAGGAGTGGCCTGGGGAGTGCTGCATCTCTCCACCTGGCCTCACCAAGTGCCACGAAAGCTCCACCCGTCTGTATCAGCAATGCGGTGGTAACCCTGCTAACAGGCCATGTGGAGAGTGCATCCATGGCATCTACCATCCTCATCTATCTCTGAAGAGCATCTCAACTATCCCCCCCTCCAACCAATGCCCCCACATTAGCAAAGGAGTCTCCTTTACATACAGTCTAGGGGACTTTCCAGACTACTGTTTCTTTGCTGGGTCTTGGGGCTAGACCATAAGCAATCCCTTCAAGAGGGAAATCTGTTTCCTTATAGCACTTTAAGACCCCCTGGATGATAACCCTTTTGGTTTTCCAGGCTAGGTGTTCTCTGGGTTTATTTCTCTGGTGTAGATCCCAGGAGTGGGGTGTCTGATGTGCAATACTGACCTTTTACTCCTCTGGGAGAAGCACCTGTCTGGCGAGATCCCTTCCTATTTTGTGTTGCCATGCCAGGAGTGGGGTGTTTTTTGGGAGACTGTGTCTCTGCTTCTCCTAACTATTTTGATATGGTCCTTTTATCCTTTGTTGTGGGAAGCAGTTCATTTAGTTTTCAGATCTCTTTCACGGGAAAGTGACCATATGTAGCTGTAGATTGGGCGTGTCCATGGGAGGAGGATTTTCCTACCACTATCTTGGACCCCCCTCCAGGAGCTTGCTTTTTAAATTTTTAACTGTCTGGGAAATTTCCTCAGCTTTATTTTCTAGTCCTTAGATTCAGATGGAGATTTGCATTTCTTAAGTTGTATTTTTTCTATAAGAGAACATTCTTTTTTTTTTTTTTAAAGATTTTATTTATTTATTTATTTGACAGAGATAGAGACCGCCAGTGAGAGAGGGAACACAAGCAGGGGGAGTGGGGAGAGGAAGAAGCAGTCTCATAGTGGAGGAGCCTGACGTGGGGCTCGATCCCATAACGCTGGGATCACGCCCTGAGCTGAAAGCAGACGCTTAACCGCTGTGCCACCCAGGCGCCCCAATATAAGAGAACATTCTTATTCTACAATCCTTTTCTTGTTTCATGAGTTTAAGATCTCTTATATCCGAGAAGATATAAAGTTTTCATTTCTCACTTTCCTTTTTCCTTCCACATTGATTTTTCTATTTGTTGTCTTGGCTTCAGATTTTAAATTAGCAATTTCTTCAAATACTTTTAAGTCAGTAAATAGCTGTTTGAACAGTCAGTAAATAGCTGTGCAGGAACATGGGACCTCGTTACTTGTGCCCTTTGCTATGGGGGAATTTTGCCATGGATTTGTTTGGGGAACCTCTAATACCAGTCTCTTTAATCTTACTCTTTTTCCATAGAGAAGGCTCCTATAGCTAGCTGCCTGCAGAAAGTATAAGCCTAGAGGGAGAAGATGACTGGGTGGAGAAAGTGGTTTTCAGCTTTTACTGTATAAGCTTTGATTTAACCCTGTGGTACTCTGTACTGTTCTTGATCTTTGCCTACTTTCCAAAGGATACATGGGGGTGGCTACATGGAATGTAGAAGGAAAGCTGGTCAAACTTCTTTTTGGGTTGACTTGCAGGCAGCTCTTCTGTTTTCAGTGCCACGTCTTCCCTAATTCCAGAAATACTTGATACCACCAATTTGAGTTTTTTGAGAAGTTCTGTGAAATATTGTGTTCTGTTTTCTGTATTATGACTAATCATTCAGTTTTTCCAGGTCCTGAATTATTGTTGTTTTTTTCCACTTTCTAGAGTCCAAAACATTGTTACTGTCACATCCTTTCTTTTCTCCTTGACAGCTATAAAAGCCTTCTGAAAATTCCCTTCACTTTTACATTTTAGTATTTTAAGAGGGTGCAGATGTGAATGTTTGTGTTCAATCTTCCATACTCAACTGGGAGTCTTTTTCTATATAGATAACAGCTCTTTTGTAAAATGAAGAAGACTAACCTTTTGTCATGAGTTCTAAGGTTTCTTTTCATTATTTATCACTTCCCTATTTCAGTGTTTGTTTTTGTTTTTGTTTTGCTATATAGACATTTAGTTATGTAGTCAATTTTCCCCCAATCATTAGTATTTCTAAGTTTTTTAAAGAAAGTTTCCCTTACATTGAAGTTAAACAGGTAAGACATTAAATGTCAGTTTCTTTTGAATCGCCATTGTGCTGTGGTTGTTTCTGATTATATTATTTATATTGGTAAAAGACTGGAATCATCTCAAATGTCCAATAACAAGAGGCTGATTGATTAAATTATGTTTTCACAAAGGAGCACTTAGCAGCTGTGCAATAGGAACATTGAATTTTTTTATGTATTGCTGTGGAGTTATCTTCAGGATATCTGAGTGAACAAACAAAATGCAGAAGAATGGTTTAGAATGCTACCTTTTATATAATAGAAGGGAATATGAATAAATAAAATCATATTTATATTTTTCAAAAGGAGTGATAAAAGGATAAACTGAAAAGTAATAGTTTTAGAGGGAGGGAGAAAAACATGTGGATAGGGAGGTAGAAATGGAAGATATATGGGTTATACCTTCATTGTACCTTGATTTGAATTTGGAATCATGTAGCTGTTTTACAAGCTGCATATAATAGTCAAATCAAAAAGAAAAATTCACATTTCAAAGAAATTCAAACAAATGGGAATAAGTGAATTTAACTACCAAGCAAGTTAGTGACCTACCCATGTAGAGGAAAGAATTACCTCAAGTGACCTGATGTGAACATTTCTAGTGAGATATATCATAATGTTGAAAGAAAACATTCTCAAAGTAATCTTAAACTGTAATCAATATATTTTGAAACTATTATGAACATATTCCAAAATAAAGCAAATGAGTAATTAGCATCATAAGGAAATAGAATATACAATTAAAGAAGTTAAACTTGAACTTTAAATTCATAACAGAAATAATAAGTATTAACTTATTTTTCTTATGCTTTTCTCAGAACTACTACTGAGGAGGCCTAGAAGTAATGACAACCCCTTAGCAATGAGTTGGCACTCAGATTGTGGTCTCTAAATATCTAAGTTTTGTTGTTTTTTTCCCTACAAAAGGAGGAAGGGATCCTTGAAGGTAGTTGTTTCTGGATTGGGCCAGTAAATATGCAAGGTGATCCCAAGATATCTTACCATTCTAGAAAGTAAGGAAATTATCTAAGACTAAAGATATAGTGTCAAAAGTACTCCAGTCTACCAGAATGGGCCTTCTACTGGTTTAAGGTGGATAATTTGAGGTTTAAAAAAATGACTTTAATGATTGACATACATAAAGCGTACAAAAATGATTTTAAAAACGCACTAAAATTAAAAAAAAAAAAACTTTGTCAATTACCCATTGAAGTTGTGAGGATACCAGCTCATCATTTTCCAAATTGATTAAAAATGTTCAAACTCTTTTTTTTCTATTTCCTGTACAAATTGTATTTTTTTTAAAGATTTATTTGTTGATTAGAGAGAGAGTGTGCAAGCATGAGTGTGAGTATGAAGGGCAGAAGGGGAGAGAGAGAGGGAGAGAGACCCTCAAGCAGACTCTGTGCTGAGCATGGAGCCCAATGCAGGGCTCAATCTCCTGACCCTGAGATCATGACCTGAGCTGATCCCAAGAGTCGGACACTTAACTGACTGTGCCACCTAGGTGCCCCTGTACAAACTGTATTTTAATATAACTATTAAGTTACTGAGGATAAAGTTCTTCATAGAAAAATTTTAGTTAATAAGTGCAGAGTAACTAGAAAATCACCATTTGGTAGCTCCTAATGAAATAGTTGATTTAGGAAATTATCATGAATTGATGCTAAAACCATGAGGTGAAAGGCTTCATGTGGGGAGGACTTCCCACTGGAGAGTTCAGACTCATACCATCTGACCAGTTGATTTGTAGCACCATTAAAATTGGGACAACCAGATATGTATCTAATGATATGACACAGGAGGAGGTACATAGTAGCAATCACCTATGAAGTTATTTGGCCAAGAAAAAATAAATGGAACTTTAAGCCCTTAGATATAATTATCAATTTATAAGAAATATGGAGAAGTAGAGGAACACATTAAATGACAGCATGGTGAAGCAATTATCCAAATGAAGAATGGATAGGAAAAATACGTTGTTTCTCCAAATTAATGGCATGGGTAAAAAAGAAAAGAGGGGGCCTAAATGATCACAATAATATAATGCACTCTGTGAAACTCATTTGAATTTTGATTTATACAAATCTATTATAAGGAACACCTTAAGGCAATCAGGAGAATCTTGATATGGGTAGATTATCAGATAATATTAAAAATTATAGCTTTTTAATTGGGATATTGTTGTGTAACATGGAAACCTTAATCAGTTAAAGATGTACACTAGGTAAAATGATGTCTGACATTTAGCATATAATATTCCAGTAGAGGTGGGCAGAGGGGGAGGTCGGGGAATAGATAAAACAAGACCGGCAAAATGTTAATAACTGTTGAAGATGGGTGGAGGGATACATGGAGAGTCAGTACCCTATTCTGCCCACAGCTTACTGTGTTTGTTTTTAAAGCCAGAAAAACTGAAAGTGTGCTGCTCTGGAGCTAGATATCCTGGGTTTGAGTCCTGGCTCCACTTCTTACCAGCTATGAGATATTGTTCAAGTTACTTAACTCCTGCAAGCTTTAACTGTATTTCCTTATTTAAAAAAATGAAGAATACTTCATAGGGTTAGTGTAAGGATTAAACGAGTTAATATATCTAAAATATGTAGAACAATGCCTGGCACGTTAAATATTTACTATGACTTCCTTATTTATTATTACTATTAAAGTGTCCTAGCTTCTGAAATATAGGAACTATGTCCTATTAATGACATGGGAACTCAGGATTATGTTTTTACTGCCATCAGGTGAAGTTAGATATGGCCCTGGACTTATGGTGTCTATAAACTTTTAAGTGTGTAGTTTTGCTTTTTCCCATCTGTGTATTCTTTCCTCTAGTCTCCTGAAACTGCTCTCCTTATTAGACATTTATCTGTACATGTGTGGGAACATGAATATTGACATGTTAGAGAACAACTATAGAACTAACGAGGAGCCAAGCAAATGCAAAGTTTGTGATATGGCTAGACTTTTTGGTAGTACTTTAAGAGGTCATGATTTATAACCTTGGAATCACTTTTAGTCTTTCATGTTTCAGTCCAACAGGTGCTCATATAATTGCCCAGTTTTCAAAAAAACTTCTTGATGAAGATATTTCTATTTTTTCTGGATCGGAAATGCTGCCTGTGGTTAAAGGAGCTTTTATTTCTGTGTGTCGTCAAATATATGGTACATGTGAAGGCTTACAGGTGTTAATTCCTTATAGTTTGCATGAGTCTATAGCAAAGGCATGGAAGAAGGTAAGAATTTTCAAGATTATTTCCTCCCTGCAAATCTTTGTTTCAAGTATAGTCACTATTGGAATGCAGTTAAATCTTTACTGGGGAAAATATGACTTTCTTATCATAACAGTACTCTAGGGAACATAATGCTCTTTAATTTGGTACAGGATGACTTCACCTCATTTCCTACCAGGACAAAGTTCTAGGACCCAGCTGGGTACTTCAAAGTCTTTTCTTCTGGTAGGAGAGGCTTTAGATAAATTAAACTGACATTCTTCTTTGGAAGCTGTTTCTGAGCAATTTTTACAGACAGCTGGGGCTTTGTTATGGACACTGGAGATTATAATGTAGTAATAGTCAAATGTAGTATGTATCAGTGAGCTAAGCCTTTTTTCCCCACATTTATATACTTCCTTTATAAAATTATTTTACATGATATTAAAAACCAAGTAACTTAAAATTTGAAGATAATTTAATTTTAATTATATTAAGGATCTGTAAAAATGTATCATGAGATCTTATGAATAATGTTATCAATAAAAACAATGTAATCTGTTGTATTTTAGACAAGTTTGCTATCAGAAAGAATTCCTACTCCAGTAAAGTGTTCAGATTCTATTTCTTCGGTAAGCCAGGAATCCCAAAACACGTAAGCACAATTGACTAAACTTATCTGTTTTTCTACATTTGCTGAAATAATTTAAATGAAAATGTAATTGAATAGTATAGCAGAAATACACCTGAAACTAATATTACACTGTATGTTAATTAACCGGTATTGAAATAAAAACTAAAAAAAAAGAAAATACAGGAAGGTAACTGTATACATATTAGTATTAAGGAAAATTACATTTAGAGGTATCTTTAGAGATCATGTCATACTTGTACCTTAAATCTAGCATTACTTATTATACTTGCTTTATCCTGTGTTAACATTTTGGGTTAAGAAATTGGATCTGTTGTAATGTTTCCGAAAAAAGTGGAGAAGTATCAAATTCCAAATTTGGAAAGCTAACTAGGGAGTTCCAGTAGCAGTAAAGTGTTTTCAAATGCCAGTGAAGTCTATTTATATTTAAATTATTTTTTTAAAAATTGAGATCTGGTGACTTATGTACCAGGATTTTCTTCTTAGTTGTTGGCATATTCTAAACAGATAATATAACTTTAAGAGGTATTCTTAAGAAAAATTTAAAAATCAACATTTCAGGTAGATATAGTTTAAAGAAGTCAAACAAAAAACTTTTTTCATTTCTTTGACAGTGTAATGATTCAACAAATAGTTGTCTTTTCTAAAAATCAGCTAAAATTTTTTTCTGATAGTTGTCATAAACTTAAATCCATTGCCATTGTTTGTGTGTGAGGAGGGGAGAATATTTCTGCAATTTTTGAGGTAATTTTTAGATCTTTTTTTTTTTTTTTCTTTCTTCTTCTTCTTCTTCTTCTTCTTCTTCTTTTTTAAGATTTTATTTAGTTGAGAGAGAGAGGGAGCACAAGAGCCGGGGTGGATGGGGTGGGGTGGCAGTGGGAGAAGCAGATTCCCTGCTAAGCGGGGAGCCTGACATGGGCTCCATCCCAAGACCCTGAGACCATAATCTGAGCCTAAGGCAGCTGCTTAACCGACTGAGCCACCCAGGTGCCCCTAAGTCTGTTTTCTTTGAGATCTTCTGTGATTTGTCATTTTTCATTTCATTCATGAATTCATTTTCTAATTCATTCAGCTATATTATTGGTCCATGTGCTTTGACTTCTGAGTATACCTGTATGCCATAAGAGCTTATTGTATCCTGTAGAATACAATTAATACAATGTGGCAATATAGTATGCTAAATTTATATGGTGGAGCCATGCGGGGTCCATTGGGAGGCAACTTGTGGGGGAATCTTTCCATAAGAAGGTGTTAAGCTAAGTTGAAGAGAACAGATGTTAATTGACTAAAAACTGAACATTATTTCAGATTGAAGGAATGGTCAATAGGCTAGAAGAGGGAACATGATTAATGTAGTTAATACATTTTACTCTCAGTAATTTTTTTAGATTCTGAAGTTAGAGTGTGAAGGAGCTAATAAATTATATGCTACTCCTTCCTTCCTGAGTTGAAAACCAAGTATTAGTGATAAAGAAGTCAAACAAATCAAAATACTGAATAACACAGCCTTCCTAAGATCTCAAGAATTAGATTTACCCTTCTGTCACAGTTGGCAGTGGACAGCTGTAGGCTTCCCTCTAAGGCAGAGCTTGCAAAGATCAAATTTAACTACATAGTAGAACAGAGCAGAATGTGTGCTTCCTACAGGTAGCTGGATCACAAACATGTAGACTGAGAGAGAGGCATTGCTTAGCTAGACATGCTTAGGTCATTCTCCAAATCTCCTGAGTCCCTTCTTCCATGGGAGGAGTAAGTAATTTGGTAGGGTTAAACTGAGGAATGTGCTCCATGTAGAAACTTGATTCTGGGGGAAAAGGAGGTTCCCTCAACATATGATACTAATGTCTTAGAAACAAAAGATTTAATAGGGTTTTTGATAATATAGAATCAGAACTGTTGATTTCATTTTCATTGTCAAAATTAAATTAGCTCATAGAGTTGAGTGTTTTTTGTTCTTTTATGTTAATTGAGAAGTTAGTATAAGATAGACATTATTTGTTCCTTTGTAATTTGGTAAAACTTGAGTGTAAAACCATCCAGGTCAGTAAACTAGACTATCCTAATGCCAGTACCTAGCAGATTCTTAACATGTTTCTTATCCTTTTTTTTTTAATTCCAGCATAATTAACATACAGTGAGTGTTATATTAGTTTCATGTATACAGTGAAGTGATTCAACAATTCTATACATTACTCAGTGCTCATCATGATAAGTGTACTCTTAAACCCCTTCACCTATTTCACCCATCCTGCTGCCTGCCTCCCCTCTGGTAACCGTCTCTTTGTTCTGTATAATTAAGAGTCTGCTTTTTGGTTTGTCTTTTTTTTTTTTTGTTTTGTTCATTTATTTTATTTCTTAAATTCCACATATGTTTGAAATTACATGGTATTTGTCTTTTTCCAGTTGACATATTTCATTTAGCATTATACTTTGTAGCTCCATTCATGTTATTGCCAAAAGCATGATTTCATTCTCTTTTTGGCTAAGTACTATTCCATTGTGTGTGTGTGTGCATATGCATACACACACACACACACATACATACATACATACCACTTCTTCATTCATCTAACGATGGACACTTTGGCTGCTTCCATGTTTGGCTATTGTAAATAATGCTGCAATAAACATAGAGGTACATATCTTTTTAAATTAGTGTTTTTGTGATTTTTGGGTAAATACCCAGTAGTGGAATTACTGGATCATATGGTAGATCTATTCTTAATTTTTTGAGGGACCTCCATACTGTTTTCCATAGTGGCTGCACCAGTTTGTGTTCCCACCAACAGTGCACAAGGGTCCCTTTTTCTCCACATCCTCGCCAACACTTGTTTCTTGTGTTTTTCATTTTAACCATGATAACAGGTGTGAGGTGATATCTCATTGTGGTTTTGATTTGCATTTCCCTGATGATGTTGAACATCTCTTCATGTGTCTTTTGGCCATCTGTATATCTTCTTTTATGAAATGTCTTTTCTTGTTGTCTTCTGCCCATTTTTTAATTGGAATATTTTTTCGAGGGTATTGAGTTGTATAAGTTCTTTATGTATTTTGGATACTAATCCTTTATCAGATATATCATTTCCAATTATCTTCTCCCATTCCTGATAACTTTCTTGAATCAGTGAATAAATTAATAACACTTCTAGCCCTAGATAATAGTTTCTAAGTAATGACACCAATAGTAAGACTGATACGATAAAGGTAAAATTAAGAGTAAGTTGCTAAAATTCTTATTTTGAGCCTCTGATAGACTATTGTTAGGTATTTTGATCTTATATATTCTGATAGCGTATGTTAGAAATTTCCCCTCTATCCTTCCATTTATTGATGTTTACTACAGAGAAGATGGAAGTATTCATATAGTCATCATAGGGGATTGGTGTCTTTTAAATCTAGACTTTGAATTGCAGTCTCAACTCCAATTACTACCATGCTGGTTTGGTTGATTAATAGTTATGACAAGCTATGTAGGATCATCATTAGGGCAACCATAGAGAAGAATGTAATCAGAGGGACAACAAGGTGCCCAATTTGCCCCAACCAATCATCAAGGGGCCTTTAGAAAACTAGAGGGTGAAGTAAAGTTGGGGGTGGGGGGGTCTTTAATCTGTAAAACTCAGCCAGTGATCTCAAATAAATAAACACCTAAAACTCAATTTCCATGAAAGTGTCTAGCCCTCCATAATATCTAACCATTCAAAGAATGGAGTTCTTATAAGCTAACAAAACCGTGTATTCTTTGCCATTGCCCTTATCCCAGCACCAATAAACAAATTCAGTGGCTTGGATTTTACATTTTGAAACAGTATCTTCTGTATAATTGAAAGATAATTAAATGCTGAGATAGTGGCAGAAAAGATAAACTAAATTATGTCAATTCTCTGTAATTTTTCAGAATTATGGGATGCAACCTGTAAGTTTTTTTTGCCTGTGTTGTTTTATTTGGGGGGTGGGAGTCAAGGTAGACTTTAAAATACTGTTTCTTTAATGGCTAATGGTTATTCAGGTTTTTTGTTTGTGTTTCAGAGACTTGATTATATTTTCTAAAAATATTACCTTTTTTAATCTAAATAGATACATTTTTGTTAACTTGTTCAAAGTATTCTTGTATGATTAAAGAAATTCTTTAGCTGTAATTTTTTTGAGCCTCAGTATTTTATGGCCTTTTCCCCCTTTAACTACTTTATTGCATTAGTTTATACAAAGACCAGGTTTTTGTTTTGATAATGCTCTTTTCATCTCTCTCCCTCTCCTTTTCATCGTCTCTCCTTCCCTCATTTCTGTAGTACAGGAAAGTTAACGAAAAGGGGAATGAAAATGGATGGTGAGAGAAGCAATCTACATCGGCCATACTAAGTTTAATACATTTTGATATGTAGCATTTTCTTATTAAGCTCATTTAAATATTTTAAGAACTTTCTATTTTGATTTTACTCTTTAATCCATGAAATATTTGCAATACACTTATTTCAAACAGTTATTTTTACTATTTCTTTTTTTTAAACCGTTGATTTATAATTAATTTATATTTTCAGAGAACCTGGATTGCATGGTATGTGTACGCTTTTATGTTGGTTGAGATTTTGTGACGTACAGGGTCAGTTAAACCCATAACCTGTCTTTGCTTGAAAAACCTTAACTTTGTGTTCTTATTGGAAGCACCTATTTTCAGTCAGTTATTAAATTTGTAGACATTTATTATTTTTGCCATTTGTTGAAACTTGTAGCCCATTCTTTCTTATAGGTTCACCTTTTCCTCCCTAATGAAGTATATTTTTAAGTTTCCAAATAGTTTTCCTTTAATTGTTCTTCAAGGATTTGAGAGTAGTTAACTGATACTCTCTTTCTGTCTGAAAATGACTATTTTCCCTCCAACCCACAAACCCACCCCTTAATGTATTTGTTCTCTCCATCCCCACCCCCACTCTCTGTCTCACCCTCACTTTTTTTTTTTTTTTTTTAAGATTTTTTTGGCAGGGGGGGGGGGAAAGAAAGGGGCAGAAGGAGAGGGAGAGAGAGATCCCAAGCTGACTTGGAGCTGGATGCAGGGCTTGATCCCATGACCCAGAGATCATGAC
The DNA here is from genome assembly GCF_002007445.2 of Ailuropoda melanoleuca. Lineage (NCBI taxonomy): Eukaryota > Metazoa > Chordata > Mammalia > Carnivora > Ursidae > Ailuropoda > Ailuropoda melanoleuca. Next base: position 69,091,605 of record NC_048227.1, on the reverse strand, counting down.
CCCAGCTGAAATCAAGAGTCCAATGCTATTGACTGAGCCACCCAGGCACCCCTCACCCTCACTGTTAAGAATAGTTGATAGTTTAGCTGGGTATAAAAGTTTTGATAGGTAATTATTTCTCATCAGTATTTCAAGCTATTACTCCATTTTCTTCTGGAATAAGTAGTAACTGATAAATCTGTTAATATAATCACCTTTCTCTTATAGGTCATATCTTTTTCATAGCTTATAATTTATGTGGTTTTGTTTTCTGTTTTTGTTTTTGCTTTTTTTGAACTAGTGTCTTTCCTCAAATCTAGAGAATTCTTATCTTTTTAAATATTCCTTTCATTCTCTTTTACTGCTTTTATTTGATATATATTGAGGCCTTTCAGTCTGTGTTCTATGTTTCATCTGTTAAACGTTTATTTCTTACTTATATGCCATTCAGTAGTTCCTTGTGAGTGTTTAAGTGGCTATGTTCTTTATTTTCCAAATTTTCCAGTGGTTCTTTTTTTTTTTTTTTTTTTAAAGATTTTACTTATTTATTTGACAGAGATAGAGACAGCCAGTGAGAGAGGGAACACAAGCAGGGGGAGTGGGAGAGGAAGAAGCAGGCTCATAGCAGAGGAGCCTGATGTGGGGCTCAATCCCGTAACGCTGGGATCACGCCCTGAGCTGAAGGCAGACACTTAACCGCTGTGCCACCCAGGTGCCCCCCCAGTGGTTCTTTTTAAAAAAGTGTACCTGTTTTAATTCCCTTTTGCTCTTTGCTTCAGTTTTAATAGAAAAATGTAAAAGCTTCCTTTGAGTACCATAAATTTATTTTAGTCATTATTTCTGAAAATTATTTCAGCTGGAATGGATTCATTTGGTAAGTGTTGATTCTGCTAGCTTTTGGCTTTAGATATCTTTTAAAGTTTGGGAATTTATTTTTGAGAGTCTTTTTTGTTTGTTTCCTTCCCTACTTTTCTCCCTCTTCCCTTACTGTTTTTCCCTACTTAAGTTTTTATGTTCATTTCTTCCTGTCCAGTTTTATGGTTTTTCTCTTTATGGTCATGTTTTAAATAAATATTGTATTGGCATTTTGAGGCTCCTGTCAGTGTTGATTAGATATCACAGACACAACTAAAGAACTAGGAAATAAATTGATCATATGCTTATTTCTAGAAATGAGGATCTGTCTGTCTTCCTGTTGCCCTACGCTTATGGCTTGTCAAAGCCCCACTTTTAGAGCCTGTGTTATACATATATAAGCATTTTGTTATATGTAATATTTTTTAAATATATATATTTTATTTTAATTCAGTTACATATGTATTATTTTTATTAGTCTTACCCAGTCCTAGGTCTTAAGCAGTGAGCCTAGCACTGGTCTTGTGTCTCATATATAATTCCGTTAGTCTTTTATATCCCATTGGAACTAAATTTGGTTTTCATTGCCTGCATTTACCTTAAAAGTAGAGTTCCATTTCTTTGTGTTTCTGTTCTCTGTCCGTGGTAGAATTTGTTACTTAAACATGGTTATATCTTTGGCCATTGCTTTGTAATTGGTACAGAGGGATATGTGTCAAAACATGTACTAATCATTCTTTTATTCATCAGAAAAGTCCTGGATTTCAGATTTCTTTACAATCCTTTTCAAAACAGACTTCTCACACTTCCTTGGAGGGAAAATGGCACACATCTCCATACTCACAGTTTCACTATATATGTAGATATTGGTTTTTGGCCTATTTTTATATCCAAAGTTTCTTTCCAGACAACTAGGACTATCCCGTAGGTAGTACATTTCCTCCTTTTGGTACTTCTGAATGAAATGCTCATATCCCTTCCTACATTTCCATATTTCTAGCTCTGACTCTCCGATTAACTGTGTCTTCTGAATGTTTCAGACTTCTTCTCTGGAGAATGCTATTGGCCTTCCTTTTAGAAGTATTTTGAGGAAAAAAAATGTCATTCTGAAAAGTAAAATTAAAAACCTGTGAAAATAAAGATACTGTGCCTGATAACACTTTAGAGTGTTGGAAGACAGATACTCTGTAATGAAAAGAAAGCATAGAAATAATGAAGAGTTGGGGGGCGCCTGGGTGGCACAGCGGTTAAGCATCTGCCTTCGGCTCAGGGCGTGATCCCGGCGTTGTGGGATCGAGCCCCACATCAGGCTCCTCCGCTATGAGCCTGCTTCTTCCTCTCCCACTCCCCCTGCTTGTGTTCCCTCTCTCACTGGCTATCTCTATCTCTGTCGAATAAATAAATAAAATCTTTAAAAAAAAAAAAAGAAATAATGAAGAGTTGGGACCTGGGGACTCCAGGCCCAGCAGAATTATGGTAGGAGAAGAGAATGAAATTAAAGCGAAGATGAGAGAACCCAGATGTAATAAAAATGCTGACATCTGTAGTTAATATTCGATTAAAGTGAAAGAAAATTATTGAGATAGAAAGTAAAATAATAAAAACTCACTATCAAAGAAACCATACTTTTTATCTTATTTTTTATTTATTTATTTTTTAGATTTTTATTTATTTATTTATTTATTTATTTATTTATTTATTTGACAGAGATAGAGACAGCCAGCGAGAGAGATTGAACACAAGCAGGGGGAGTGGGAGAGGAAGAAGCAGGCTCATAGCGGAAGAGCCTGATGTGGGGCTCGATCCCAGAACGCTGGGGTCACGCCCTGAGCCGAAGGCAGACGCTCAACCGCTGTGCCACCCAGGCGTCCCTATCTTATTTTTTAAAATGTACTTTTATGTACTCTATAAGTTTATCAGCAGTGTTAAGCTGAATATTTTCTTTTCAGTTTTGAATGTAATAAAGAAATGCATACCTTTCTTTTACCTGTTTCAGTATGGCTTGGGAAGAGAATTTGTTAGATGATTTACTAAATTTTGCTGCCACTCCCAAAGGACTACTGTTTCTTCAAAGAACAGGTGCCATCAACGAATGTGTGACATTTATGTTCGACCGATATGCAAAAAAATTACAGGTATGAATTACCATCTGCCACCAGCAAAAAGAATTTTTGTTGCTGTAAAGGTCATTAAGAACATCATTCTCTCTTCTCTGCGTGAAGAGGTTATTAAACCTCAATTAAAAAGCCATATAGAATTGTAATATTTAGCTTGATATTTTTTCAGGAAAGCATTAGAGTTTATGTTGCTATCTATGGATATGTTTACAGGATGGGAAGCAACCAGATGGAATTGAAAAATATAGTTAATCGTCCAGATGTGTTATAAATATAATAAACATCTGGTTACACTAAAACTGGGTGGAATTTCAGGAGAGGAGAAACCAACCTTATTGGGTCTAAATGTACATGTTAATAAGAAGTTAGTCCTCAATTTAAAAAAAATATTTGTAGAGGGATTTTACTGATACCATTAAATAAAATGTAAAGTATAATTTAGCCCTTTCTCAGAAGTTCACTGAGGCGTATTCAGCTTTTTGCTGTCATAGTATAAACATCCCTGAATTTCTTGGCTTTTTAGGATCATATGTATTCTTTTAAAAGTGTCTTCTTTGTTTCTGGCAGCTGTTGTATATTGATGTTACTAGTTTACCAGGTTTTAATACCATTTTATTTGTTGTTCAGTTCTAATTTCCTGCTTTTGCCTAAGCCTGTAAAAGCATAAATAACTTAGAGTTTTTGCCTGTGAAGAGTAAGTAGTTTATGAGGGAGGGCCCTGAGCATCCCTTCACAAATAAAACATGTGAACATTAGTTCATGGGTTTATGATACTAGGTTTGTATGTACAGATGTGTTTTTGTTGTTCTTATTTAAATGGACCTCAAATTTAGAGAACTTATTTACACGCCTCAGTTTATGGCATGCTGTCTTCATCTGTCCATGTAAGATGTTTGTCTTGTTTAATTTTATTCCCCTGTCATTTCTGATCACAGTTCCATTTCAACCGGCATGCATCCCTCTACCCCAGGCTTCCATGCTAATGTGTTTAATATGTGTAATATCCTGGGGGTGTGTATATTTCTTGTCAGATATTGTCTTAGTCCATTTAGGCTGTTAAAATAGCATAGATTGGGTGGTTTATAAACAGCAGAAATTTATTGCTCATAGTTCTGGAGGCTGGAAGTCCATGATCAGGATGCCAGTGTGGTCAGGGGAGGGCCCTCTTCTGGTCATAGATGTCTCATTGTATCCTCACATGGGAGCTCTCTGGGATCTTTTTTTAAGAGTACTAATCCCATTCATGGGGACTCCCCACCTCATGATATAATCAAGGTCCCATTTACTACATCACCTTTGGGGTTTAGGATTTCAACATATGAGTTTTGAAGGGACACAAACATTCAGACCATAGTAAATATTTAAGTTTATTGGGAGTTTTAAGTTTACATAAATGAATTTGTCATTTTAATATGAATTTCTCTGATGGTGAGTTTGTATTCCTTGTGTACTTAGTTAACTATTTGGGGGTTTTATTTATTTATTTATTTTACATTTTTGAAAATATTCAGGCAATTCAGAGACATTTTTCTTTCTCATCAGATGCTTGAGGCTACGCATACACAACTTTTGCCACTGTGATATCAGGACTAGATGTCATTGTTTTAACATTTATGAATATAAAAAAACTCTAGTCTTCCTTCGTACTACAATGGTGGTTGTAATAGAAGATACTGTTCCCTCAATCTTAGTAACTCACAACCTTATAATATGATACAATACTTTAATGGTGTTTTATGTTACTCAGGACATTTTTTTAAATTTTAGATTCTCTGGTATCTTATAAGAAAGCCACTAGGCCATCTCCTTAATTTTGCTGAGGAGAAAGTAGAGACCCAGGCTTGATTAAATGATCTGTGAATGCTCACACATCTAGTTACTGAAAGCAGCAAGACTAGAGCTCAAATTTGTCTTTGACAGTGTTCCTGAAAGCTAAGTCTTACTTTAATAAAGCATCTCTAACTTCTCTGAAGTTTTTCTTTGCCTCTTCCTTTTCAGTACTTAATGTGAATTTGGGAGGCTCCTGTGGCTGCTAGTATCAAAATCAGCAGGGTCAGTGGGGATGACTGATGAGAAAGGTGTTTTTTCAGTTATTATGGAAGTGGGCAAGCAGGAAAAAGACATTCATGTATTTGTGCCTCTGTGTCATCTAACTATAGAAATAATGTATGGTAAATTAAGGAAAGTGGAAAATATGAGTAATAAAATTGGAAAAGGAAGGCAAACTTATGAAGAGATGAATAGCAGAAAATTGAAGAAATTTAATTCTTTCCCATGATCTTTTAGTTCCTTTCTGCATTTTTTTGCCCTCAAAACTAATGTACAGTTTATATTTTTAAAATTTGATTAAAACAGATTCTTTTAATGAAATGTGAATAAAATATAAATTGTAAATGGTTAGCTTTGTTTAGAAGTCAACCATTTCATTAGCCAACCTGGTCATAACTAAGATCTGAGAAGGAGGAATATTTTTTTTTTAATGTCTGTTACTTCCATATTGTTTCCTGCCAAGAGCGATACTTCTGTGCTTTACTATGAATATATGTATAGTACTCTCTTTGTGACATAACAGATTATCCAAGGTCTTCTACAACACTGCTTAGAAACCTGTGTGTTAATGATGAAGATTCTTTGTGTTTGTTTGTAAAAAATATATATAATTACCTTAGGTAAAAAAAATATCACTTTCCTCTAAAAATAATTGCCATTGAGAAGATACTATTTTTTAAAGTTTTTTGATTATTTACAAATATAGTTCAACTGGCAGTCAGTATAGATTTATTAATGAGGAAATTTATTATTGAAGAACTAACCTAAGGAATAAAATAATAGAATTTAAAGTTGGAAGGCAATATGTTAATCTTCATCTGGTCAAAGTCCCTTATTTTATGTATGAAGAGACTTAGACCTAGAGAGAGAAGTGATTTGTTCAAGGCAAAAAGCTACTTAAATTTAAGGCTGGGGCCAGAACCTATATGTGAAATAAGATTATCAAAAATATTAACTCATTGATAGGGTGTTTGAGTTTGTTTTGCTGTTCATTATCTTTAGCTGAAAGAATGTGTAGTATTCTTTTTTTTTTTAAGATTTTATTTATTTATTTATTTGACAGAGATAGAGACAGCCAGCGAGAGAGGGAATACAAGCAGGGGGAGTGGGAGAGGAAGAAGCAGGCTCATAGCGGAGGAGCCTGATGTGGGGCTCAATCCCATAATGCCGGGATCACTCCCTGAGCCGAAGGCAGACGCTTAACCGCTGTGCCACCCAGGCGCCCCAAGAATGTGTAGTATTCTAATAAGAATAATCAGTAACTCTACATGTAACATGTAAATAAATATTAGCATTTTATGTTTTCCTGCTTTTCATTGTTCCTTACTTATGTTATTAGATCAGCAGGCATAAAAAGTTTGGCTATGGAGTTTTGGTAACACAAGTGGCATCAACAGCAGCAGGTGCAATAGCACTACAAAGTTCAGGTAAGTTTTTCCTTTTAATTAGAATTCTAATTATTTTAAATAAAATGAGTAAGCCAATAGAAAATTTAATTGGCATGATCAGCTCTCAGGATATTTACTCTAAAGTTCTTTTTCCCAAGTTAGGGCATAGGTAAGGGATAGTTACAGGGTTTCCTTTATTTTTTTCTCTTCCATGAAATTGCAATGGAATTTTTTTCCCCTTGCAAGATATATATATATACACACAGCCTTGTGCTCTTTTCTGAGAACAATGGAACGTAATGAATTAAACTGAGAAGTACTTGATGCTTTAGGAAGTTGTCTTCATCTTATAAATCAAAAGGATATCATCCTTTCGGTACATCTGAATTTTATAGGATTTCTTTTCTTTTCTTTTCTTTTCTTTTCTTTTCTTTCTTTTCTTTTCTTTTCTTCTTTTTTATTTTTTTAAGTCTTATAGGATTTCTTAATGCTCAGTTTTAGTGGTCTGTATAAGCTTCAAAATTTACAACCACAGTAGTTACCATATATTCATACATCCATTTCCTTACTCCCCTTCTTCCTCTTTTGCTTCTTGAAAGCTTCCCTCTCACCACTTAGCTTTCACCACTGTCTTTGCAATGAGCATGTATTATCTACTATAGATTGGATTTTTAAGAAGTTTAAACATTACTAACTTAGTATATCTTAAGGTTATCTGAACCCTGAACCAGAGACAAGACATACTTCTAATAGAGATGCTGTGATTCTTTTTTTCGAAGCTTACACTGACCACAACTAATTCTCTTCTTAAATGAAAACATTTTATTATAATATATCTTAAAAACTTTTTGGCTAAACTAATTTGGAGTACTTGAATTATGAAACATGTTTCTTGGTAGAAGTTGTCCTAAACTGAACAACTTATTTATTCTTCTACTCAGTATAAAATCTAATATATTGCCATACTAGAGGCACATTAGTGGAAGCATTTGGAGACTAGATTTAATCTCAGATTTCCCTGTTGGTCAAATCATTAAGTGTCTAAGCCTCATGATATCAAGCTTCTTATCAGAGGATTAAATGTAGTTATTTTACAAGGCAATGGAAAGAAGACTAACACTACTTGAGTTCATATGATGTCTTGGGGTACAATATTAGTAATCCTACATATATCATCCCATTTATACTTCATGAGAACCCTCAAATATAGCACTGTTTCGGTTTTCAAAAGGGGGAACTGATGCTCTAAGAAGTCAAGGGATTTGTTTAAGGACATACAACTACTGAGCGGGCAGGTTTATAATTTCAACACTGATATTCTTGATTTCAGAGCCCATATTTTTTCTCTTATATCACACAAGCCTTTCTGCTCTAATGTTATTACGAACTTACTAACTTTATGATTAGATGTTCTGTCTTATGCTTTTTTAATGTAATTTGATTCTTCATAAAAGAATTTAATAGTCAACCTTAATAATCACTTTCATTTAGATATATAGTATCTGACTCATGAGAATTTCAACTGTATTGAGCCAGAAGTTGTGTGAAGGGAAGAATTGTTTTAAGCATAAGAATTACCAGAAAAGCGATATTAGAATAAGGAACACACACTATTTAAATGCCTACCCTGCCTCCTGATACCTCCTACACACACACACACGCATGCATGCACGCACAATGTACGTACATACCACCTTTCAGCTGCCTTTCATTGTTGGCCCATTTGCAGAGTAAAGTGTAAATCTTATTTTTCAGAAAAACATGCTCAATGTTATTGGCTAAGGAATAAATACGTAGACTCAAAATTCAGTTCTTCAGGGAAATAGTGTCTCAGAATTTAGTTATTATGCAGTTTTATGACAATGAGGTATCATGAAGGTATAATGAATAGCAGGAGATATAATTTCTACGAAGGTGAGAGGTTATTTCTTATGCAAGATACAAGTATATGTCTTTTGTCTTTTGGATGAATCTTGTCAGAGGGATAATTATGTCTTTTTCTATATTCCATAGAAATAGTATACTGTAAATATGATGTAAAATAATTCTTCTTAGGGTTTATTAATACACTTATAACTGAATTATGGGCCAATCTGGAATGTGGAAGAGATGATGTTAGAATAACTCATCCCAGATCTACTCCAGTGGATCCTATTGACCGGAGCTGTCAAAAGGTAGGGAATGATCTGAGTATCTCTCTCAAAAATTACTTCATCCTTACTTTATATATATTCAGTTACAACCAGCAGCTTTTCCTAACTTTCTCTTCTCTCCTTTATTTCATTTCTAATTTTTTTGTTTTCAACATAAGTGGCTAGAACTACCAGTGTTCAAAGGGAATTGCATTTTGCAAAGATGTTTTCCTCTCACAATATTTTTGTAATTTTTCTCTTAATGAAGAGAATACACACCAGACATGCTATGAAAAAACAACCTCCCTCCCCCCACCAAAACCCTAAAACAAAGACCAATCAACTAAAGCAAAAAAAAAAAAAAAAAAGGAAGCTTTTTGCCCTTGGGTTTAAATCTAATAGAAAATTGTCAGGATTATTTGAAGGAGGAGTGGGCAGAAGGAAGATCCTATGATTTAGAATAATGCTCCAAAAAAGAGAAATTCTGAAGTACCTATACAATGTTCTGTTACAGTTCAGTGGCTTTTATGTATTTGATGTTTCCCAAATTTCACTAAAGTTAAATGACTTGAGGATTCCTGACTTTGACTTTGTGGAAGCCTGGGAAAGTTTCAAAGTATGTCATAAAATTATTTAAAAAATGAAATTCTACTTTCTGTAATGGTATGCTAGTTCCCTCCAGTGGAAAACACAAACTCTGGAAAAATGACTTAAAAAATCAACTGGAATGGCTAAAAAGAGAAAAAAAAAAAAAAAAAGAGAGTCAGTATGCAGATGAAAAGATGGCACTGCTTGAGATTCTGGATTTAACAGACTTTCTGAGGACAAGCACCAGGTGGTGCTCCACAGACAGATATCCATACCCTGACAAGTTTGAAAAAGCAGGAGAGAAGCTTTGGGGCTACACAGAAGTTGGAAAATGGAAGGTGGTCTCTGGAAAGGAGAGATGTACATAGGGGGCACTTAAACTTTTTGTGTATGCTATGCAAATATAAGACTCTCCCCTGAACTCAGGCTTAACAGATAGAGATGCTCTTACCACAAAGGTCAGAGTTTAGAGTTTGAATTTGCCATGTTAACTGTTAAATTAAAATCAGCATTGGGGAATATATCTTTCACAATGTATTGGATATAGTCCATAATTACTAGACATATGAAGAATAAGAGAAATGTGATTCACACCCAGAAGAAGGCAACTAATAGAGATTGAAATGATGAAGAAATTGGAATTATTTACAAGAATTTTGAAGGAGTTGTTATAAGTAACATGGAAAGGAAAATATTCTTGTAATGAATAAACAAACTGGAAATTGTAGTAAAGAAATAGAAGCCATATAAAAGAACCAGATAGAAATTCTTTTTTTTTTTTTTAAGATTTTATTTATTTATTTGACAGAGATAGAGACAGCCAGCGAGAGAGGGAACACAAGCAGGGGGAGTGGGAGAGGAAGAAGCAGGCTCATAGCAGAGGAGCCTGATGTGGGGCTCGATCCCACAGTGCTGGGATCACGCCCTGAGCCGAAGGCAGACGCTTAACCGCTGTGCCACCCAGGCGCCCCCAGATAGAAATTCTAGAACTAAACTACCTTATCTGAAATAATTTTCTAGATGGGCTTAATAGAATATTTGAATATGACAGAACAATTAGCATGAACTTGGGATAGATCAAGAGAAGCTATATAATCTGAAGAGCAGAGAGAAAAACTAGGGAATGCTACTGTGATTTGAGAGACCTTATCAAAAGTTCGATTAGTATATCAGAAATGGAAGAGAAAGGGAGTGGGACAGAAAGATATTGAACAAAAGCTGAATTTCCAAATATCTTGAATAACGTAAATTTATAGATCAAGAAACTTAGTGAATCCCAAGGAAGAATATGCAAAGAATGAAAATCCAAAGGAAAGCACAGCAAGGCTCATTAGAGACATACAAACTGCTGAAAACTAAAGATAAAGGGAAAATTTTGAAGGAAACCATGGAAATTCAACATACAGGGGAACGGCAGAAAGTTGTGCTGATGTCTCATTGGAAACTGTAGAGGCCAGAAGATAATAGAGCATCTTTAATGTGCTGAAAGGGGGAAGCTCAGTCAACCTAGAATTCTGTATCCCGCAAAAATACTCAAGGATAAAAGTAAAATAAACTTTAAAGGCTAAGAAAATACTTTTCAGCAGTCCTGCATTTTATTTAACACTAAAGGAATTTCTTCAGGCCGAAGGACATTTGGATTTTCAGACTGAAAAGAAATTGCAAGTAGGTGAGTGAGTATAAAAAAGCCTGTTGGGGTGCCGAGGTGACTCAGTCCATTAAGCGTCTGAGTCTTGATTTCGGCTCATGTCATGTCTCAGGGACGTGAAATCTGAGCCTTCTGTCAGGCTCATGCTCAGTTAGCACCTGCTTGGAATTCTCTCTCTCCCTATCCCTTTGCCACTACTCCTTGCTCATGTGTGCTTGCGCGTACTGTCTCTCAAATAAATAAAATCTTTTAGAAAAACCCTGTTTTTCTCTTAATTCATAGGACTATTTAAAAGAAAGCTATGACATATAGCGGGATATATTTTATACTTAGAGATAATATATATGACACCTCTACCTCACAGGGTAAGCAAATGGTATTAGTATACAAATTATGTAATTTCAAGATTCTTAAATTTTACATGAAGTGAAACAACATTAATTTTAATCCCTAGAAAATATGTCTATTTCTGTTATAAGGTTAGGATTTTATTTAACTTTTTTGACTTTGAATTAGAAATGTCAGTATGAACTATTGGTTAATTTCTGTTAAAAAATGTATACTCCTCTAACCCATGAACTGAATTATCTAGAAATAACTCATAGCAAACATTCTTAGTGCTCAGCTTGTAGTTCTAAATATTATTCCCTAGGGAATTGGGATTTAATTTTACTGTCTTTTAAATTATGGAAAACAATAATATGGCCTCCGTATATAATGAAGTACGCTAAATTTATTTCCAGTCCAGCCTCCTCTTACCTCTCTATAGTTGTGTTTTGGAATATGATAGACAAGAGTACCATGTGGCTATATAAACCTACTTAAAACCAACGTCAAAAATTCAGTCACTCAAGTATATTTAATCATATCTTAAGTGTTAAATAGCTGAATGTAGCTAGTGATTGTTGCATAGTTCAAATAATATAACATTCCAACACCACAGAGAGGTCTATTGGACAGCTGACCTGAAAAAAACCACTAAATAAAATGCAAAAGATATAGCTAATATAAAATTCTAAAAATAACCCCAAAATGCAGAGAGGGACAGAAAAGGGATGGTAAAAAAGAAAACAAATAGGAAAATAGTAGCCCTAATCAGTAACTGCATTATGTGTAAAAGACTAAATAATTAAAATGCAGAGATTTTCAGAATAAGACCCAAATATGTGCTGTCTCTAAGAAATTCACTTTAAAGAAAAAGACACTGATAAGTTGAAAGTCAATGAATAGAAAAATAGAGGAAAAAATATACATTAGAAAACTGCAATAGCTATATTTAATGTCAGAAAATGAAGTAATGTTGGATTAAGAAACATTGGTTAATACATCAGGAAGACATAACAATCATAAATTAGTTATGATCCTAGAAATGAGATTCAGAATGTATTAAGTATTAAAATAACTTAAGGAAGAAATAGGCAAATCTATAGTAACAGTTGAAGATTTTAACATTCCACTTTTAGCAATTGATGTAACATCTTTCAGTCTATTCTCAGGTACATGATATGAATATCACTAGTTATCACTTGATCTAATTGTTCTTTATAGAATACTATATTCAGTGACTGCAGAACACATTCTTTTCAAGAGCACTTAGCATGCTTACCAAGAGACTTGCTGCGCTAGAGTGTTAAGTGTGCATAAATTTAAAAATGATTGGGATAATACAAAGTATGTCCTGATACCACAGTTATCCTAAATATCACAAGCTAGATGCTGTAGAAGCCCATATATTTGGAAATACACCTCTAAATTACACACAGCTCAAAGAAGTCATAAGGGAAATTAGGAAATATTTTAAAGCAGAAAATAAAAAATAAAATAGAAAATTTGCAAATGTTTCTGAAGTAGTGTTAGAGGGATATTTAACTATAATATTTATATTAGAAATATCTAAAATTAATGAGTCAAGTTTTCACTCAAACTAGAAAAAGAACAAATTATACCCAAAGCAAATAGAAGAAAGGAAATAATAAACATTAGAGCAGAAATCAATGAAACAGAAAAAAGATAAACAAGAAAAGTAACAAAGCCAAAAGTTGGTACTTGCAAATGATTATTAAAAATAATAAACCCCTGGCTAGATAAAATTGGCAAACTTCTTAAATATGCTTACCAAAACTGACCCAGTATAAAATAGAAAATCTGAATAGCTATGTATCTCTTAAAGAAATCCTATTTGTTATCAAAAAACTTCCATAGAGAGCCACATGGTTTTCTATGAAACTCTTACAGGAGAAAGAACACCATTCTCATAGAAGTTTTTTCCTAAAACAGAGGTTGAAGAATCAATTTCTAACTTACGTGAGGAAGCCAGCATAATATTGATGTAGATGAGACAAAACTGTTACTGAAAAAAAAATATATCTGAGTATAGACTTAAATATTTAACAAAATATTATCAAATTGTATATAGTAACATATAAAAGGATCCATCATTTTTTGTGATCAAGTGGGGTTTATCCCAAACATTAGAAAGTTGGTTTCTCATTCTAAAATGGTACTATAATTCACTATATTAACAGAATAAAAAGACTCATGATGATTTCAGTAGACATGGACACATNGTCTGAGTCTTGATTTCGGCTCATGTCATGTCTCAGGGACGTGAAATCTGAGCCTTCTGTCAGGCTCATGCTCAGTTAGCACCTGCTTGGAATTCTCTCTCTCCCTATCCCTTTGCCACTACTCCTTGCTCATGTGTGCTTGCGCGTACTGTCTCTCAAATAAATAAAATCTTTTAGAAAAACCCTGTTTTTCTCTTAATTCATAGGACTATTTAAAAGAAAGCTATGACATATAGCGGGATATATTTTATACTTAGAGATAATATATATGACACCTCTACCTCACAGGGTAAGCAAATGGTATTAGTATACAAATTATGTAATTTCAAGATTCTTAAATTGTACATGAAGTGAAACAACATTAATTTTAATCCCTAGAAAATATATCTATTTCTGTTATAAGGTTGGGATTTTATTTAACTTTTTTGACTTTGAATTAGAAATGTCAGTATGAACTATTGGTTAATTTCTGTTAAAAAATGTATACTCCTCTAACCCATGAACTGAATTATCTAGAAATAACTCATAGCAAACATTCTTAGTGCTCAGCTTGTAGTTCTAAATATTATTCCCTAGGGAATTGGGATTTAATTTTACTGTCTTTTAAATTATGGAAAACAATAATATGGCCTCCGTATATAATGAAGTACGCTAAATTTATTTCCAGTCCAGCCTCCTCTTACCTCTCTATAGTTGTGTTTTGGAATATGATAGACAAGAGTACCATGTGGCTATATAAACCTACTTAAAACCAACGTCAAAAATTCAGTCACTCAAGTATATTTAATCATATCTTAAGTGTTAAATAGCTGAATGTAGCTAGTGATTGTTGCATAGTTCAAATAATATAACATTCCAACACCACAGAGAGGTCTATTGGACAGCTGACCTGAAAAAAACCACTAAACAAAATGCAAAAGATATAGCTAATATAAAATTCTAAAAATAACCCCAAAATGCAGAGAGGGACAAAAAAGGGATGGTAAAAAAGAAAACAAATAGGAAAATAGTAGCCCTAATCAGTAACTGCATTACGTAAAAGACTAAATAATTAAAATGCAGAGATTTTCAGAATAAGACCCAAATATGTGCTGTCTCTAAGAAATTCACTTTAAAGAAAAAGACACTGATAAGTTGAAAGTCAATGAATAGAAAAATAGAGGAAAAAATATACATTAGAAAACTGCAATAGCTATATTTAATGTCAGAAAATGAAGTAATGTTGGATTAAGAAACATTGGTTAATACATCAGGAAGACATAACAATCATAAATTAGTTATGATCCTAGAAATGAGATTCAGAATGTATTAAGTATTAAAATAACTTAAGGAAGAAATAGGCAAATCTATAGTAACAGTTGAAGATTTTAACATTCCACTTTTAGCAATTGATGTAACATCTTTCAGTCTATTCTCAGGTACATGATATGAATATCACTAGTTATCACTTGATCTAATTGTTCTTTATAGAATACTATATTCAGTGACTGCAGAACACATTCTTTTCAAGAGCACTTAGCATGCTTACCAAGAGACTTGCTGCGCTAGAGTGTTAAGTGTGCATAAATTTAAAAATGATTGGGATAATACAAAGTATGTCCTGATACCACAGTTATCCTAAATATCACAAGCTAGACGCTGTAGAAGCCCATATATTTGGAAATACACCTCTAAATTACACACAGCTCAAAGAAGTCATAAGGGAAATTAGGAAATATTTTAAAGCAGAAAATAAAAAATAAAATAGAAAATTTGCAAATGTTTCTGAAGTAGTGTTAGAGGGATATTTAACTATAATATTTATATTAGAAATATCTAAAATTAATGAGTCAAGTTTTCACTCAAACTAGAAAAAGAACAAATTATACCCAAAGCAAATAGAAGAAAGGAAATAATAAACATTAGAGCAGAAATCAATGAAACAGAAAAAAGATAAACAAGAAAAGTAACAAAGCCAAAAGTTGGTACTTGCAAATGATTATTAAAAATAATAAACCCCTGGCTAGATAAAATTGGCAAACTTCTTAAATATGCTTACCCAAACTGACCCAGTATAAAATAGAAAATCTGAATAGCTATGTATCTCTTAAAGAAATCCTATTTGTTATCAAAAAACTTCCATAGAGAGCCACATGGTTTTCTATGAAACTCTTACAGGAGAAAGAACACCATTCTCATAGAAGTTTTTTCCTAAAACAGAGGTTGAAGAATCAATTTCTAACTTACGTGAGGAAGCCAGCATAATATTGATGTAGATGAGACAAAACTGTTACTGAAAAAAAAATATATCTGAGTATAGACTTAAATATTTAACAAAATATTATCAAATTGTATATAGTAACATATAAAAGGATCCATCATTTTTTGTGATCAAGTGGGGTTTATCCCAAACATTAGAAAGTTGGTTTCTCATTCTAAAATGGTACTATAATTCACTATATTAACAGAATAAAAAGACTCATGATGATTTCAGTAGACATGGACACATCATTTGACAAAATTTAATGTCCATTTCTGATAAAAACGGCAGATTTCATTCAATCTGATAAATACTATCTATCAAAAACATGAATCTCATATTTAATGGTGAAAAATTGGACCTAAAATCTATTCACTCTTACCAATTTATCATTGTATTAGATCTTAGTGCGATAGGACAAGAAAAACAAATAGGAAGGTATAGATTAGAAAGATGTAAAACTATTTAAAATGATTTGATTCTCTTATCTTATATTTGCCTTTTTATTTTTTTAATTTTAATTTTTATTTTTTTAAAACCTTTTATTTATTTACTTGACAGAGAGCCAGCGAGAGAGGGAACACAAGCAGGGGGAGTGGGAGAGGAAGAAGCAGGCTCCCAACAGAGGAGCCTGATGCAGGGATCGATCCCAGAACGCTGGGATCACGCCCTGAGCCAAAGGCAGATGCTTAACAACTGAGCCACCCACGCGCCCCTTAAATTTGCCTTTTTAAATCACTTTCTGATTTCTGTATTGGACACTTAAAAATACATTTTTGGTACAATAAGTATAATTGATATCTCATCTGAGAACCCCAGATCTTCATTTCTTTTCCCCCAGTATCATCTACCCTCAAAACCATTTTCCTTCATAGCTTTCTATCCGTAAGGTAAAATGAAATTCCCATTACTTTTCCAGAAAAACTTTGTTCTTTTTCCTAGAGGATAAAGGTAGTGCTCATTAACATAGTACATCTCCCCTGCCTACCTGCCTGCTACTTTGCAGTCATAAGTCTCATCTCCTCTTGCTTTGCTGTATANCTACTTTGCAGTCATAAGTCTCATCTCCTCTTGCTTTGCTGTATAGTGTGATCCTCCCAGTGTCCTTCCATGCCGCTCCATTGTATGGTACCATCAGGTTACTTAGAGAACAATTTTATTTTATTATTTCTTAAGATTTTTATTTATTTATTACTGAGAGACAGCCAGCGAGAGAGGGAACACAGGCAGGGGGAGTGGGAGAGGAAGAAGCAGGCTCCCATGCAGGGCTCGATCCCTGGACCCTGGGATCACGCCCTGAGCCAAAGGCAGACACTTCACGACTGAGCCACCCAGGAGCCCCAAGAGAACCGTTTTAAAAGATCTAATAGTGTATTTGTCCTCTATTACAGTGTGAGTTCTTGAGGTCAGGGACCATTCCTTTATTCGTTCATATTTTTATTCTTAGCATCTGGCATAATTGCTGTTAAGCAGCTGGTGTTAAAATGTTTTGAATTAATAAGTGAGTGGATGATCATTGTCAACCTGAAGGAGTTTTAATTCATAAAAAAGTGTTTGATCTTGGGTAATTTCAAAAAGCTTTAGTCTCAAAATATATCAAATATTTGACCTTTAATTAGTTTCCTTACTATTACTTTACAAAACCTTATTTTCTTCAAGACAGAAAAGTAAAATGTTTTGTGCTAATGTAAGCTTTAGGATAATTAATGTTTGATACTAGCAACATCTTATGATGTTTTCATGAGAACTCATGATTATATTATATTTTCATGAATTCTACAAGTGTTTATTAAGACATCACAATTTTACAGTAGGCTAATGTTTTTAAAAAATACTCACTGTATGAAAAATGCATTTTTCTCCTAGAAAGAAGCTGCTGAAATTTTCTCGAGTTTCTTTAAAATTGTTCAGTTTGTTTTGTTCAAATATAATTACTGAATTCTTTTTACCTTTTGTTCTATGAAATTAGTTTAGAGTACCATATCAGAAGTTATCATGATTCTGTGTGGTCTAGGTTGTTTTCTTGCTCAGAAGAAAGGAGGAAGTTTCATGCTTACCCATGGAATTCCTCATTTGCAAATAATACAAAAACTCTCAGTATAGTATTGATAAGCGATTTGTAAGGACCATGTGCCTTTGTGGACAGTGTCAGTTGTTAAGATGAACATTTATTTTTTTATTTTATTTATTTATTTTTTAAAGATTATATTTATTTATTTGACAGAGATAGAGACAGCCAGTGAGAGAGGGAACACAAGCAGGGGGGAGTGGGAGAGGAAGAAGCAGGCTCTTAGCAGAGGACTGATGTGGGGCTCGATCCCAGAACGCCGGGATCACTCCCTGAGCCGAAGGCAGATGCTTAACGACTGCGCCACCCAGGCGCCCCTAAAATGAACATTTATTAAAAGTTTCTTTAAAAAAAAAAAATTAAAAGTTTCTTGTACTGTGTCATGGCTACAATAGATGAGAACGATATTTTAAATAAAGCTCATCTATAACTCTAAATATTGGGTTAATATTAAGAACATTTATAAAATATTTACATGTTTAAATTATAAAGCATATTCTGTTTATTTTTAATTTATTTTTTCATAAACTAGATGAATAATACAAATATGAAATCTGTCTTAATCATCTTTGTAGTCAACACCTTGATGATTAGTGAATTTTTCCTAGGTGGTTTCGGCCATGAACTATAGTTTCCCTGCAGTTCATTTTATGTATAATTAATTGACACATTCCTTAAACATCCTTTCCTTGATACCAATTTTTTATGTTTGTTTATTTGTTTTCTCTATAGTGAACACTTCTTGGGTAGTATTCTTTAGATAAGCATTCAGTAAATGTCAACTAGGTTATTAAATTTAGTTATTCTACTTTATGATAACTTTATTGCTATCCAAATGACACTAGGTTTAAATCAGGAGTATATAGATTATTTTCTTAGAAGTAGTTAGAAATTCCATCTTCATTTGATGGAGTATTCATGGAAAGAAAAGGAAGCTTTTAAAGAGTTCATTTTTCATTCTACAGCAACATTTATTAAAACCCACTGTGTTAAATATATTCACTATAACCACTGTTATTTGTTAGGGAATATTGCATTTGGCATAATAAGGGTGGAGGTGGGGTTAAAATGGACTGTAGCTTCCATGTCCTCAGACAAGGACTGTGTAGCATGGGTGACATTGTTAAATTGTGTCTGAAGATTATACTGGGTGTTGTCATGAGTAGCCTAGCCTGAAAGTAAGAAAATGCCGATTAGTCTGCTACCAACTTTCTGATTGCGTGTCTTTGGCTGAGTCACTTAACTTCTGTGGTCCTTAAGTTTTTCATCTATTATGTGAGAAATTGAATTAACTGTTCTTTTAAATTTTCTTGTGTTCTGATTATAGTGAAAATTCATGATTCTCAAATTTTTAAATGATAAGCAGAAAACTTCATAGTTGCAAATAAGTACAATTAATACAATGCAAATGAAACATACAAGTGTTGGCAGAACACAGGGTTTCTAGAGGTGAATAGAGTTCATTAGAAAGCCTTCTAGAAAAAAATGTGGCAAGCTTATGAAGTAGGATAATGAGTAAGTGGGAGGGCAGGAGGAATATGTTGGTAGGATAAAAAAGGTTTGCATATGTGGCAGTCATTTATTTGAAGGAGACCACAGGCAGATTCAATTGACTGAAGTAGTGACTTCCTGCTGAGGTATAATGGAAAACAAGGCTTTTGACATTGTGAAGAGAAGAAAGGTGTCAATTAGTCAAGCACCTTGAAAGTCATGCTAAGGAGTTTAGGCTTAATAGTGATGGGCAACCACTGCATGCTTTTGTGCAGGGGATCCAAAGAATGAACTGTGCCTAAGAAAAATATTCAGGTTGCTTTTAGTAAAATGAAATGAGAGTGAGAGCTTAAAAACTTCATGGAGAGATTAACTTGTTAAGATTGCACCAGAAAATGAGCTTTTTTTTTGATAGGGAAAGCCATGGCTTTTTAAAATTAACTGTAATATTGAGGTTAGTTGGATTTCCAGCGAATGTAGTTTGGATAAAGCCTTGTGACCTGAGTGTGAGAATATATAGAATTTATTATCTTGTTTCAGAGCCCCACAGTGTTATTCTCTTGTATTTCTTACGCATTAGTTATAACAATGCAAATAATGAGAAAGATGAATCATTTCATTTTTTTCTCGAAACCAAACTTTTCAAGAGATATAACATTTTAAAACATTTTCCAACTCCTATGTATTCTGTTACAATTGTTATGCGTTATCAGCACATAGATTATTGTTGATGTTAGCTATTTGGCACTTAACATGTATATGTTTCACATTTATGTGGATTACTTAGGTTTATTTAAAAAAAATTAACCCTCATAGTCATACTCCTATAAAACTCTATCATGGATGTGGTTGAAAAAAATGCACCATTTAAATGTCAGTGTTTTCTTTCTTCCCTTCCTAGTCTTTTCTAGGACTGGTGAACTTGTTACCTTATCCTGCTGTTTATGAGCTGGTAGGCAATCAAGATCTTCCTAATAAAGCAGAATATTCTCTTCGTGAAGTCCCAACATGTGTAATTGTAAGTCATTTTCTTTTAATCTTTACCTTTTTATAAATCTTGAGATTAATAGTACAGCGCAGTTTGACAGAAAAAAGGAACATTATTTAATGGTGTTTAAAGGGTGATTTATTTATCCATGGAATATCAGCTCTGAATTATCTGTGCATGGAATTTTTGATCTAGGTCACCTAAAAGTTACAACACCTCTTGGAATACAAGGTTAATGCTCCCCAATCAGAAAAGAAACTTAGCATAAAAAGAAATATGTACATGAATAATTTTTAGATGGTTTATGTTACTAGTCACACCAGTGTTGCTTCTTCATTGGCTAAAATAATTAGTATTAAACTATATTCAAGGAGTCCAATATATTTTCTGCTAATATTTAATGAACTACATATTACTGCCCCATGAGGGCAGTATATACATATTTATTTGAGACTTTTTTCATATTCATACTCCCAAATGGGTAACTTGTCTTAATCATTTAGAGATATTTAGTTCCTTATCTTTGGATAAGTTTGTGAATTAAACACACAAAATATGTATTTACGCATTCGTAAAGAATTATGTAATTATGAATTAAACACACAAAATAATGTGTATTTATGCATTCATAAAGAATTACTTAATTAACACTGAAATTCTGTTAATCATTCTTATTTTCTGGTCACTTTGACCTGTGTGTTATTGTTTTTCTATAGTTTTGCCCATTTGAATATTTTAAATTATTGTTAATCCTAACTAAACATTTTAATTTTTTTAAACTTTCTCTACTCTGGATATTTTTTGATAATTTTATGAATGAAATATAAAGATAGGTGCTTCTGTTGAATTTTTAATTTATATTCTCTTTTCCTTGAAGTGTTTCAGTTTTACCATGTGCTTACTTGTTATCTTGGAGTTTCTTAAGTAGTTTTATAATTAGCCATTTGTGTGTCTGTCTTCCCTGCTACTCTGTGAGTGCCTGGGAGCAAGTAGGGTATCTTAGTCATCCTTAGCATTTACATGTAGTAGATGTCTGTGGTTCTACTTCTGGTTCTCTTCCAGCTTCTCTGGTCTCTCCTGTATAGTCTCCTTTGTGGACTTCTCTTCCTCTGCTGCCTGTCATCCAGATTGATCTCACCCAGTACTGTGACTTTAGTTGTATACTGACAATTCTGACGTATATTGCTCACCTGACTGTCAAATCTTTACTCACATTTCTATCAGATAATGGACATCTGGAACACTCATGGGCATCTTAGTCTTACCACTTCTAGAACTGTAATGTTCTGGGGTTTTTTTTCTATCTTAAATTAATTCCATTTCCTGTTTTCCTGTCTCATCATATGGCGCCATCATCCACACAGCTGAATGAGCTAGAAACCTGGAAGTCATTGTTGACTTCTCTTTCTATATGTTCAATTAATCACCATGTATAGATTTTTGCCTCCCTAATAACTACATCTTGTTTACCTTTTTTTTATTCCTGTTAAGACCACCTTAGCTAAGACTCTCATTTGTTGTCTAGATTACTTCAGTGAGATCCTAACTGCTTTTTTTCCCCCAGTCTCAACCTATAATTTATCCTTACGCTGATTTATTCTCAAAGTGGTCCTTTAGAAATAAAAACCAGATGTAGTAATTCTATTTAAAATCTTTGCTGATTTCCCTTTGCCTCTGTGCTTAGCCATGTTCCTTTGCCTGACATACAGCTTCTCCTTTTTTCTCAAAGCCATTTTTTTCCGCTTGTCATCTCCCACTCTCTGACTTCCAGGGTCTTTCGTACAAGTTTCTTCCTTTCTCTAGGGTCTGGAAGCTACCTAACCTTGCCTTTCGGCTAGAGAGTATCTCCTCATTTTTCATGCTTTACTCTTTCTATAAAGTTGTCTCATATGTCACGTTATTGTATAATGACTTTTGCATTTGTGTCTCCTAATGGACTGTAAAATCCATGAAGAGAGGAACTGTATTTTGTCTTTTGCCCAAAAACTCTAGCAAGTTGTTTTGTTTTTCTTTCACTACTGTGAGCATGGTAGGTTCTCAGTAACTTCACTGTTTTATTAATTATTTGATAGGCTCTTAATGACCTTGGCCCTTCTTAGGCTTTATTCAAAACAATTTAAATTCAGTATCCTTCTGTTTTCTTTGGGAGTCCTGTGGCGGGAACCCTAGGAAGTTAAACTGAGGAACCGTGTGTGTGTGTGTGTGTGTGTGTGTGTGTGTGTGTGTGTGTGAATGCACACATTCATGGGTGGGCTTTCTTTTGTGGATGTTTTCAAACTTGCATTTAAAAAATGGTATAATGAACTCCCATATACCCAACACTAAACCTTAGCTTTTATCAACATTCTGTCAGTGTTCTGCCATCTATTCCCCTACTCTTAACCAGTTTCCTCTCTTTTACTGCTGCATTTTTTTCCCCCTGGAGAATTACAAAGCATATTTTAGGCATACTGTCAGTTTATCTGTGAATAATTTAGTATGCATCTCCAAGTAATAAGGACCTCTGGGTTTTGTTTTGTTTTGTTTTTGCTTTTGTTTGAATTACCACCTTGTTAAACCATCATGGCTTTAATCATATCTAAAATGTTAGCTATAATCCCTTAATATTATCTAATATGTGTTCTATATAGAAGTTTCCTTTTTCTTCAGATTTTTTTTTTTTTTTTTTTTTTTTTTTTTTTTTTTTTTTTTTTTTTTACAGCTGGTCAAGTCATGATCCAAACAAAGTCTATACATTACATTCAGTCATTATGTGTTTTACATCTCTTTTCTAAAACAGTTCTTTCTTTGTTTCCATGCCATTGATTTATTGGAAAAACTGGATTATTTGTCCTGGGTTGCATTGATTCACTGTTTCACTAGGAGATGTGAAATGGCGATTTTAGTCCTGCCATTCTCTTTGTATTTCACTGGAACTATTTAATAAAGGAAACCCTGAAAAAGTTTTTTTTCAGGAATAGCAGAATAAATGCTTGACTGTTTATAAATTCTCAGAGTAGTGAATTGGTCTAGTAATCTCCAAAAGTGATTTTTTTTTATTATTATTATATGAGCTTCTAGTTTTTATATGTATATGTTTCAATCCAGTGCAGTTAATCATTATTGGTTTTGATAATCAAGATATTCCTTGGCTACAGAGTCCTTTTGACATGTAGTTATTCCTGTTTGATATATTTTTTTTTTCATGTGAGATACTCTGGGCTCACTGTATTCATTTTCTGGCTCAGTCTTGGAATCGGCCATCTTTAAAGAGTTGTTGTTCCTTTTACTAGGAAATGCTATTTAGAAACTATAACCTGGACACTAAAAATGTTCATTGTTTAGGGTTGTCATTATCTCTAGTCCTTTCAGTGGATAGCTGAAGAGAATAAGTTTTTTTTTTTTTAAGGAGAAATTCATCATAAGCCTATATTGATATTTTTTCTTATATTTTTCTCTTTCACTGAAAATCTTGGTTACTAATGACATGAACAAAACTACTTATTTGCTTTTATTGTACAGTGTACATATAATAATTTCAGAATAAAATAAGATTAGTGCATGCATATTGACATTTCATTTCAGTTAGTCTTGTTCTTAGAATATGCCACCAGGGATTTACAATCAAAATGTTGTGTTTTAAAGTTACTTGAAGTAAGTAAATCTCTGTTCTGCCTGGTTATGCCACTAACTTGATAGATTTATTTTAGAATGTTCTAAATTGAGAGGTTGTTTTACCTTTTGTATTAATTTTGTTTTTTCAATTATTATATGATTTAATGTTCTTTTAAAATATGTGACTCCAGTATGTAACAAGGTACTTACATAGTAATCCTCTTTGACCTTTCTCCCCGTGTGTAGATTTTGCTTTTCATTATGATAGCCACTATCTCCATGTAGCCATTTAAATTTAAAGTAATGACAACTAAATAAAAAATTTCTTTCCTTTAAGTACTAACCACATTTCAAATTTTCAAGTGCCCACTAACCATAGGTGGCCAATGACTACCACATTAGATAGCGCAGACAGAGAACATTCCATCATTGCAGAAAGTTCTTTTTTATAGCACTCACTGCCTTATAGCTAACACTTTTTGTTAGTTTTTGGTTTATCCTTCAACTTCCACTTTATAACTATTACTTTAAAAAATAATATATTTTCTTTCCCTCCAGACTTAAGCAAAAGATAGTATGCTCTAAACACCGTCCTGTCTCTGCATTTTTCTTTTAATTCTGTACATTTGAGATTACTGCATACCAGTATATAGAGCTCTTCCCTTATTGTTTTTTATAAATGCATGGTATACTGTTGTGTGGATGTGCTAGAGTTTATTCATCCAGTCGTCTGTTGGTGGACACTGGGTTCTTTAAGGTTTTTGCTATTATAAGTTATGCCAAAATTAATAGCTCGGTTTATATTTATTGTATTTACCAGTGTGCCTATATGTTTTTTCTATTGTTGCATAACAAATTGCTACAAACTTAGCAAATTAAAACTACCCATTTATGAGGTCACAGTTCTGTACATCAGAAGTCTGGCACCGTGTACCTGGGTTTCCTGCTCAGAGTATTATAAGCTGAAGTCAAGATGTTGGTCAGGCTAAGTACTCATCTGGAGGCCCTGGGGAAAAATGAAATTCCAAATTAATTCTGGGCAGAATTCAGTTTCTTAGGTTGTGGGACTAAAGTGCCTGGCATTGTGCTGGCTGTCAGCCAGGAGTTACTCCTGGGGCTTTGTCCTGTGGCCCCCTCCATTTCGACTGTGAACAACCTCTCTCCTGTCAAATCCCTTTCATGCTTTGAATCTCTGTGACTTCCCCTTATGTGAGCAGCCCAAGAAAATTCTTTTCCTTTAAATGGCTCTTCTGATGATATCAGAGCCACTTGGATAGTTTCCTATTTTAAAATCAATTAAGGACTTCTGCAAAAATCTCTTCACAGCAATAAGTGTATTAGTCTATAAAGGCCTGGAATCTTGGGGGCTCTTGAATTCTGCCTGCTGTAGTATCTTTGGGCTAGATATCTAGAAGTGGGATCACTGGGTTGAAAGGTAAGTTCAAATGTAATTTTAGTATATATTGCTAGATTTTTTTCTACGGGAATAATCTTTCTGCTTTCCCATCAATGAGATTTAATAGTGACTGTTTTCTAGCAGTTTCATTAAGACGTTTTTGTGATCAGAGGTTTAGATATCTATCTGACAGGAGAAAAGTATTAATGTATGTTTTTCTTGTGAACACATTTTTTCATATGCTTAATGGCCATTGATGACTTCTCAATGGTGTTTCAATTTATTTTTATTAATTTTCTATTTGTTTTCTTTTCCTTAGTTTTGAGGAATTCTTTATATTTTAGGGAATTTAGATCTTAACTTCTCATGACTTCATCTCAGGTATCTACCAGAACTCTAGGTCCTGCAAATAGCTCTCAAGTTGTACTTTAGTAAGTTAAAGGTCAATAACAAAATATTTTGTCCCTCTAACACATACAGTCTTTGATTGCTTTTCAGTTCCTATCACTTAGTTTGCAGCTATATAAGTGATGTATTAGGTAGGACCCCTTTGGTTATTGGAGAAACTCAGTTTGAATTAGTTTCAGCAGAAGAGGAAATTTATTGACCTGCATAAGAAAATTTATTGGCCCTAATAAACATCTGCAGTTTGTGTGGAGTCACAGTGTGGGAGATAACTGGGAAACTTGGATGCCAGTACCAGTGACAGGAGTATTTCATGTTCTTAACAAGAGGTGGTAGCTGATTATAGTTCCCCTCACATAACCGAGGACTGTAAACAGTGAATAAACCTCAGGGAGAACTTGCTAATTGTGAGAGCTGACTAGAAGTGGGATAGGCTGCCTTGGGATTCTGTGACTTCTTCATCCTGAGTTCTTCTTGGTGAAGGTACTGCAGATCAGATCCAAGAACCTATTGGGTGGTTGTAGTACATAATCTTGAAGCTCTTTTTCAACCCTGAGAATATGTTTGCAGTATTTAGCATAATGTCTGTCACATAGTACATGTGCAGTATATGCTGAATAAAATATTTGTGAACTTCATTATATACGAGAGCAAAGAACAAAAGAAAAAACAAGGACAAGTAGAAATAGAACCTCGAATGTAGTCAGGTTCACCTCTGTCTGTCTGTCTTTGTCATCTTGTCCTGTTACTGCCGTCTATCTTGGCTTTATTGAAAACTATACATAGTGTGGTGGTTAAGAGTTTATATTCTGAAGCCAGACTGCCTGGATTAGATTCCCAGTTCTGCCTTTTACAAACTATGTGACCTCAGACAAGATAAACTTTTAGTTTTCTGTTAAAAGAGAGCAATAACTTTCCTATCCCAGGGTTGTTGTGAGAATTAAATGAAATATAAAAGTTTAAGTCACTGCTTGGCAGGTCATAAATGCTATAGAATTGTCTGGTATAATTATCATTACTGTTTTCTTCTCCAGATGCTGTTCTCTATAGGAGAGTACACAGGACTACCTGTTACTTTCTACTGACATCTTCACCATTTCCCCTTGTCTTTGTTTCCTAGGGCTGCCATAACAAGTGACCACAAACTGGGTAGCTGACAACAACAGAAATCTACTCTCTTACAGTTCTGGAGGCCAGATGTCTAAAATCAAGGTGTTAACAGGCCACATTCCCTCCAAAGAGTCTAGGGGAGAATTCTTCCTTGCCTCGTCCAGCTTCTGTTTTTCCAGGCATTTCATGTCTTGTTGCTATGTAACTCCAATTTCTGCTGTCAATCTCACAAGGCTTTCTCCCTCATCTGTTTTAAATCTCCCTTTGTCTTTCCCTTCTAAGGACACTTGTCACAATCTTAGGGCTCACTTGGGTTAATCCAGGATGATCTTATCTCAGAATTCTTAATTACCTCTTCAAACACTCTTTTTCCAAATAGGGTAACAATCATAGGTTCCAGAGATTAGGATGTGGACATATCTTTTGTTGGGGTCACAATTTAACTCACTATGCCACCAAACAGGAGAGTGGCCTTTTCCTCTATTTCCCTGTTATAGACTGAATGTATACCCCCAAAATTCATATGTTGAAACCTAATCCTCAATGTGATATTTGGAGGTGGGCCTTCAGGAAGTGATTAGAAATAATAGACTCCAGTTTTGCAGAGTGGCAGTATCATAGCCAATGAGCTTTATCCAAGGTGCAGTTGTGGCTAATTGAAAAAAAATAGACTCTAGGGAAATTCCTTACCCCTTCTGCCATGTGAAGGCACAGGGAAAAGATGACTGTCTATAAACTAGAAAGTGGGTCCTTGCCAGACACAAAACCTTCCGGTGCCTTGATTTTGGACTTCTCAGCATCCAGAACTGTAAGAAATAAAGTTCCTGTTGTTAATAAGCCACCCAGTCTGTGGTACTCTGTTAGAGCAACCAAAATGGGTTAAGACTCCTCCCCCTTGAAAAATCCCAAGGAAGAACCTTAAAGGTTGAGTTTTGTTTGTGGATGTTCATGGGCTAGTCAGTCACAAGCCACTCCTAGTGGTGCAGGTGGAGGAGTATTGGCATTATAACTGATCTATCCCTCACCTTGCACTTATCCCTTTCTGAAGTAAAAAGGGTCAGATAAAACACACATCACCTTTGGGACACTTGTAAACAGCAGACCCTTAGGCATGTATGTATTTATGTGAATGGCTATTCCTTTGTTTTCCTAGTTCGGATCTCGTTCTGGCCTACTAGATCGTTGAATATATTTTCCAGCTGGACAGTATCCTTTAAAAAAAATTTCAGACTTGTTTTTGTTTTTGTTTTTTTTGAGTCCCAGGCCTTACTTGTCACTAGCTCATTGTTACAAAGATGCTGCTTGATTTAGAAAACTGATTGCCTTATTGACACATGTTACAGTGCTTAGAAACTGAAGTTCTCCATAAGGCAGGCTTCCCAGGAGTTTCGTTTTCTTCCCTAAGTGGTGATCCATCAATGTAATCCTCTTTAAAGAACAAATTATTTACCGTAACATTTGTTCTCTGAAAATGCATTATCATTGATAGATCACTGCAGTCTACTCTTCCATTAGCTTGCTGGTAATACATTCTCTATCTCTTTTATTCTTAAAATGTCTAGTATTTAGATTTGGAACTAGAACTTTATAGAGTCCCAAAGTGTCACCAGCTCTCAAAGTCTGAGCTTAGTGTTCAGATAGTTGGACAAATTTCAGTCACCTATACTAGCATCCTACTAATGAAGAGAAATCTATAGTAATCCTTCCAGAAGCTACTATGTGTAGAACTGATTGGCAGCTTCTCTTCTGTCGGATAAGAGAAGGCCAGTGATACATAATTCTAGATTAATCTGTGGAGATTATGATAAAACAGTGATCATTTCTTAAATTATTTTAAGCAGTAAAAATGTCTACCTATTTGAAGAAACACCTGGCAAACAAGTTTGTCTGTATATATGGCAAAGAGTACTTAATAGTATCTAGGTGCCTGGACAAGCCAAGGAGAGCTCCATGGCTTTGTCGCTATAGCTAATCAGGTCTGTCAGAGGAGAAATTAGGAAAAAGAAGAGAGTCAGTTAATTATTGAGAATCTGAATGTAAAGCTGGGAATGTGAATGAGTTACTTAATTCATGTTCCATTATCATGTTTGAAACAAGGAGCACCAAGCTAAGAAGCAAACAAAATGACAGGTTTTAAGATAGCAATCTTTTTATTCTTCATTATATAATTATATAATGTTTGCTGATTCTAAACTCTTGTGCTAGTACTCACACATTTTTAAGATATCTGTAGAATGATAAATATATGTATTTCTAAGTGTTAGGTATAAANAGCAAACAAAATGACAGGTTTTAAGATAGCAATCTTTTTATTCTTCATTATATAATTATATAATGTTTGCTGATTCTAAACTCTTGTGCTAGTACTCACACATTTTTAAGATATCTGTAGAATGATAAATATATGTATTTCTAAGTGTTAGGTATATTCTTTTACTATACAAGTTGACACAAAATCCAGTTTTTACTATGTTTCGATTTGTATTTTTCAAATGTTTTTCAAATGTTGAAAGATTATTTCCTCAACCTTGCAAAGTCATTTCCCATGCTTCTTATTTATTTGATGATATGGCATTTGTACTATCATCCACACAGACATCTGTAAATATTACGTGACTTTACTCCCTAGCAAAATCTTTCTTTTGACCTTTAGGTCACAGAAATGTCTTCAATTTGAACTCACTGGAAGGTAGCACATTTCTTGGTTGGGAAAATGAACAATGAGAGAGACAAGTATTCGTCTATGAATAAATTTCTTAGGCCTAAACCCGAAGATATACACAAAGCAGGGCATTATAAAAAGAAAGGTTTTTAGAGAGTGCACAAAATTGCGTAGTAGGCTTACATTGTCAGGGCTTGGGATGGCTGTTGGTACCTGGGTCATCAGGTTCTCTCTGCTCTTGCATCATGATTTTTAAGCCTGGTTACATTGGTCTGAGGTAGAACCTGGGCATTATTCATATATGTATATGTATATATATATATTTTTTAAAGTTTTCTAGGTGATTCTAATGTTCAACCAGGGTTGGATACCACTGATTTTCATGAGCAGAGACTGTCAACAAAATCTCAGCTACTAGATAAAACTATTCAAGTCCACTGTTCATGTTTCACATTTGTAGATTTCGTATTTGTTTTTCAAAGTAGTTTATATTTTTAGCAGTTTGATCTGTATTTAGCTGGTTGCAACACAGTACTAGAATGGGGTAGAAATTAGTGATTCTCCACTTTGGCTAAACATGAGATGACTTATGTCAGTAACTTTGACAAATCTTAATGCCCAGACACACCTAGACCAATTAATTCAGAATCTCTAAGGTTGAGACTTGGGCATTGGTAATCTTTTTTTTTTTTTTTTTTGAACCCCTCTCTAGGTGATCAAATGTAAAACCAAGTTTGAGAACCAAAAATCTAAATAAATCTTTGTTGAGTTGGTTTTTCTTTAAATGGTTTCGGTCAAGCACCGTCTCACTCCAAATCTTTCTTTTTTAGGATATTATAGATAGACTTATAATTTTGAATTCAGAAGCTAAGATTCGTTCTTTATTCAACTATGAACAATCACACATCTTTGGTCTAAGGTAAGGTGTTAAATATTACCTGAGGTACATTTTCTGTCTTGCAGAAACAGTTAAGCGTATGATCTATATACTTTCAAAAAGTATTTAAAATGAGCTAATTTTTAAAGCATGTTTAAAGGTAAGTTGTAACTTTATAGACAAAATAAATACAGTTATTAGGTTTTTATATAATGGCTTTTGTCTACATTTAGTTTCTGTATTATTACCATGTCTTCCGCTTTTGTTTGATTTACAGAGGCATTTTGCAGACACTTCAGTTTACTCAGGAGTCAACTGGGGCTTCCCTGGGTTGGTATTTGTTGGGACTCCTAAGAGAGACGTGAAAGAGGCCTGAAAATGCATAATTTATCTTGAGGCTCAAGTTTGCTCCTTGTTGTTAACCATTGCTCCTTAATCTCAGTTTTCCCAAGGTTTAAATCTTTTTGGTCATATATAGACCTATAATTTGTTTTCCTACTTATAAATTACGACTTTTAAAAACAGCTGAATTAAAGACATTTTCCATTTTCATAGGTTTGTGATTCTTTTTTTCCCCCTTTCTACTAGCAAAGTAACTTTTTCAGCCAACATGGAAGGGGTCAGTGAGTATGCTCTACCTAAGAAATGAAGCAATCACTTTTCTAAAATTAGAATCTCTGATGGTAGTATATATATTATAGATCTTATACTCAATTTTTTTTTTTTTACCACTAATAGCTGAGTTTCATTTTTGGACTTTTTAGTTCAAAGAAGGTAGAAAAACTGTAGCTATTATAGTTCTTAGAATGGTGTGTCCTTTATCTCAAAATGTATTTTCACATTACATTTTAACTTCTCCTGTATAGCAGCAGATACATCATATAGCAAGCAATGATGAAGAATACTAGGAAAAATCTATTCAGTAGAACTTGCTTCTGCATGGCAAGTATATTTCTGAGTTTTCTAGTTATAGAATATAGATTCTAGCCTCCTTTTACTGATAAAATGAGTGAATGTCTTTTTTTGTGTGTATAAAGAATAGTATTTTTCTCTAGTATTCTTGTTAAAAAAATAATAATAGAATTTTAAGTCATGTAAAAAGCCATCCAAGAAGTAAAATGCCCCTGGGAATAAAATATATTAATTTGCATAGCATGTGCTTTTTTCAAATGGAGTGCAATATCCAAATGGAGTCATTCTGTTCTTTATGGAGAATTTGCCATGGCGTTGTCGATCCATGTAATAGAGTTGTGTAGTGTCGTGGTTAGATTAGCAACATGGACTCTGGAGTCAAGACTGCTTGCTCTTTACCAGTTGTGTAAGTTGGGATCTCAGTTGCCATCTGTAAAACGGAAGAATATTATGTTACTTTCCTCATAGAACTGTTATCAGAATTGCATAAGAAAAATTAAAAGGACTTATTAACAGTGCCTGGCATGTAGCAAGCACTATAAAAATATTCTAATAGATGTAGTAGCAATAGTACTTCAAGTGTTTCTTTATATCTGCTTGCTTTATATGATTTTTGTGTTTGACTAGGAAGTAAATTTTCTCTTCATTCTTTCAGTACACCAGTAGTCTTCTACATGCTGCCAAGTAATTTGCTATGTTTACAGCATCAGCAATAAGAGAAAGAAAAAGACCCAATCACTTTCTGAGGAAAAGTTTGTATTTTATTTTTTATGCTTTTTAACAAGTTTTTATTTGACAATATGTTTATTTCATTTTATTTCGAAGGTCATGCTCATAATATTCAGTTATATTTTTAAGTCATACATTTGAGGTTAGATAATTTACTTCTACTAATTTCAGTCTAGCATTGGTCATTGGGGCCCGATAGTGATAATTTATATCCTAGCTTTGTATTGTATAAATCTTGTGTTTCTCTGTGTTTTGGATTCTTACCGATACCATTTTCTTTACTTTCTACAATGGTTTTGTTTCTAATTGTACCTTTATTGTACTGTTCCTTTCAGTAGATCATCTCATGAATGTATTTGCCTTCTCCACATAGCACTGTTTGTTCTATTCATTTTTTTCCCCTCTGAGTAAGGGTAAGTTTAATACAGTTTCTGTAGGTTTGCCATAGCACTTAGATGAGGATAATACAGGGCTTAGTGAAATGTGGATTTTCACTTTTTAATAGCATCACATTCTCTGTAAATTTCTGAATTTTTATTTGTTCAGGTCCTAAAAATCTTGTATCATAAAATATCGAGAAGGTTGCTCCTTTGATTAGCCCTCCTATCCTTTTTGTTTCTACTTCTAGCCTATCCTTTTCTAATTTTGTATCTGGTGCAAACATGCCTTCAGATGTTTCGTCTTACAGTGAAACACGCTCAAAAAGAAGTTTCCCTTGACCTCCTGTCTCTGAAGTCACTGTTCTGTTTCTCTCCCTCTCACCATAGGAAGTAGTCTGCACAAACTGTCCCCACTTGCTCACCTCTCTTTACTTCTCAGCCCACTTAGATTTGACGTTGACTCTATAACTTTGTCAGAATTGCACATCCTGCTCAAGTTGCTTGTAGCTTCTATGCTGATGAATGTAATAGATTCTTCTCTTTTTAATTCTCCTCTTATTATAACTATCAGCATTTGATATAGTGGACCATTTCTTTCTGTGTGAAAGTTCTCTTTGCTTCTGTGACACTTCCATAGCTGCTATATTTCTCTTTTGCATTCTCTAAGTAATCTTTGGAATTTGAAATACTCAGGACTTTGTGCAGTTGCACTTTTTTTCCTCTTTGTTCTGCCCCAAGTTCATCCACTTACACTTTTGCCTTTAAGCATCCTGTATGTCCGTGGGTCCCCCACAATTTTTATCCCTAACCTAAATTATTATTCAGAGCTACCAGGTTCAAATATACAACTCTCTTTGACATTTCAATTCATATATTTCTCAGATATCACAAACTTAACACGTCTAAAACTGAACTTTTGGATCTCCTCCCACAAAAACAAACAAAACAAAATAAATCATCTATTTCCATCTCATTAAGTGGCCCAACCAACTATTCAATTGCTCAGTCTTGAAAGTCATCTTAACTTTTTTCTTTGCTTTTCAAACAGTGATTTATCTTTATTATAAAGAAATTAACCAACACAGGAGATTAAATTATAATACATTAAGTGACATTCTTCCTAACTCTGAAAGTAACATTATTTTAAAAAATTTTAATTCCAGTGTAGTTAACGAACAGTGTTATATTTTAGTTTTCGATGTACTATGTAGTGATTCAACAGTTCTATACTTAGTGCTCATCAAGTAAGCATACTCTTAATCCCCTGCACCTACCTCTGAAAGTAACATTAACATTGAGGAAAATTATTCTGGGCATCTTTCTGTGCATGTACATACTGAAGAATAGATATATGGAGATTAATTTATAAAAATGGAATAATATAGTTTCCATTTGAAATTCTAACTGATTTTTATAGAAAAGAAAAACTACTGTCTACACAGATCTGGAATGAGAGAAAGGGTTGGGGGAGCATTTTTAAAGCTCTTTCAGAGAAAAACATGCAGCCAAGGATCCTTTATCCAGCAAGGCTGTCATTCAGAATTGATGGAGAAATAAAGACCTTCCAGAATCGCCAATCATTGACCAATTTTATAATCACAAAACCAGCCCTACAGGAGATATTAAGGGGGGTTCTATAAAAGTAACAAGGCCCCAAGAGTGATACAGAACAGAAAGTCACAATCTATAGAAATAAAGACTTTACTGGCAACATAGCATCATTAAAATTGTATCTCTCAATAATCAGTCTCAATGTAAATGGCCTAAATGCTCCCATAAAATGCCACAGGGTTGCAGATTGGATAAAAAGGCATGACCCATCCATTTGCTGTCTACAAGAGACTCATTTTGAACCTAAAGATACATTCAGACTGAAAGTAAAGGGATGGAATACCATTTTTCATGACAATGGACCTCAAAAGAGAGCTGGGGTAGCAATTCTCATATCAGACAGATTGGATTTTAAAATAAGACTATAGTTAGAGACACAGAAGGGCACTATATTATTCTTAAAGGATGTATCCAACAAGTGGATATGACAATTATAAATATATATGCCCCCAATAGGGGAGCACGAAGATACACAAGCCAACTCTTAACCAGAATAAAGAGACATATAGATAAAAATACGTTAATAGTAGGGGACCGCAAAACTCCACTATCAGCAATAGACAGAGCACCAGAGCAGAAAAACAACATAGAACCAAGAGCTTTGAATGCCATACTCAACGATTTGGACCTCATAGCTATATATAGAACACTACACCCCAGAACCAAAGAATACTCATTCTATTCTAATGCCCATGGAACATTCTCAAGAACAGACCATGTTCTGGGTCACAAAACAGGTCTCAACTGATACCAAAAGACTGAAATTATTCCCTGCATATTCTCAGACCACAACGCTTTGAAATTGGAACTCAACCACAAGGAAAAATTTGGAAGAGAAACCAACACTTGGAGACTAAGAACCATCCTGCTCAGGAATGATTTGATAAACCAGGAAATCAAAAATCAATTTAAACAATTTATGGACACCAATGAGAATAAAAACACAATGGTCCAAAAACTATGGGATACTGCAGAGGCAGTCCTAAGGGGGAAATACATAGCCATCCAAGCCTCACGCAAAAGAATAGAAAAATATAAAATGCAGTTTTGTATCCTCACCTCAAGAAGCTGGAACAGCACCAGAGGGACAGGCCTAATCCATGCACGAGGAAGCAGTTGACCAAGATTAGTGCAGAAATCAATGAATTAGAAACCAGGAGTACAGTAGCGCAGATCAACAGAACTAGAAGCTGGTTCTCTGAAAGAATGAATAAGATCGATAAGCCACTGGCAAGACTTATTCAAAAGAATAGAGAAAGGACCCAAATTAATAAAATTATGAATGAAAACGGAGAACCAACCAACACCAATGAAATTGGAAGGATTATTAGAAACTTTTATCAACAACTATATGCCAATAAATTAAGCAATCTGGAAGAGATGGAGGCCTTCCTGGAAACCTATAAACTACCAAGACTGAAAAAGGAAGAAATTGATTTTTTAAACCGGCCAATTAATTATGAAGAGATTGAATTAGTGATAACCTTCCAAATAACAAAACTCCAGGCCCAGACGGTTTTTCTGGGGAATTCTACCAAACATTCAAAGAAGAAATAATACCTATTCTCCTAAAGCCATTTCAAAAAATAGAAACAGAAAGAAAGCTACGAAACTCATTCTATGAGACCAATATTACCTTGATCCCCAAACCAGGCAAAGACCCCATCAAAAAGGAGAATTACAGACCGATTTCCCTAATGAATATGGATGCCAAAATTCTCAACAAGATCCTGGCTAATAGAATCCAACAGTACGTTAAAAGGATTATCCATCATGACCAAGTGGGATTCATCCCTGGGATGCAAGGGTGGTTCAACATTCGCAAATCGATCAGCGTGATACATCATATCAACAAGAAAATACTCAGGAGCCATATGATCCTCTCAATTGATGCAGAAAAAGCATTTGACAAAATACAGCATCCTTTCCTGATTAAAACCCTTCAGAGTNAAACCCTTCAGAGTGTAGGGATAGAGGGTACATTCCTCAATCTCATAAAAACCATCTATGAAAAGCCTACAGCAAATATCATTCTCAACAGGGAAAACCTGGAAGCATTTCGCTTAAGATCAGGAACACGACAAGGATGCCCACTCTCGCCACTATTATTCAACATAGTACTAGAAGTCCTTGCAACAGCAATCAGACGACAAAAAGGGATCAAAGGTATCCAAATCGGCAAAGAAGAAGTCAAAATGTCTCTCTTCGCAGATGACATGATACTTTATATAGAAAACCTAAAAGAATCCACACCCAAACTATTAGAAGTTATAGAGCAATTCAGTAAGGTGGCGAGATACAAAAGCAATGCTCAGAAATCAGTTGCATTTCTATACATGAATAATGAGACTGAAGAAAGAGAAATTAGGGAATCCATGCCATTTACAATAGCACCAAAAACCATACATTACCTTGGAATTAACCAGAGACGTAAAGGATCTATATTCTAGAAACTACAAACCACTCTTGAAAGACGTTGAGGAAGACACAAAAAGATGGAAAAATATTCCATGCTCATGGATTGGAAGAATTAACATAGTTAAAATGTCCATGCTACCCAGAGCAATCTACACTTTCAATGCTATCCCGATCAAAATACCGAGGACATTTTTCAAAGAACTGGAACAAATAGTCCTTAAATTTGTATGGAACCAGAAAAGGCCCCGAATCTCCAAGGAACTGTTGAAAAGGAAAAACAAAGCTGGGGGCATCACAATGCCGGATTTCGAGCTGTACTACAAAGCTGTGATCACAAAGACAGCATGGTACTGGCACAAAAACAGACACATCGACCAATGGAACAGAATAGAGAACCCAGAAATGGACCCTCGGGTCTTTGGGTGNATAGAGAACCCAGAAATGGACCCTCGGCTCTTTGGGCAACTAATCTTTGATAAAGCAGGAAAAAACATCCGGTGGAAAAAAGACAGTCTCTTCAATAAATGGTGCTGGGAAAATTGGACAGCTACATGCAAAAGAATGAAACTTGACCACTCTCTCACACCATACACAAAGATAAACTCCAAATGGATGAAAGACGTCGATGTGAGACAGGAATCCATCAAAATCCTAGAGGAGAACATAGGCAGCAACCTCTACGACATGGGCCAAAGCAACCTTATTCATGACACATCTCCAAAGGCAAGAGAAACACAAGATAAAATGAACTTGTGGGACTTCATCAAGATAAAAAGCTTCCGCACAGCCAAGGAAACAGTCAAAAAAACTAAGAGGCAGCCCACGGAATGGGAGAATATATTTGCAAATGATGCTACAGATAAAAGACTGGTATCCAAGATCTACAAAGAACTTCTCAAACTCAATATGCGAGAGACAAATAAACAAATCATAAAATGGGCAGAAGATATGAACAGATACTTTTCCAGTGATGACATACAAATGGCTAATAGACGCATGAGAAAATGTTCAAAACCATTAGCCATCAGGGAAATTCAAATGAAAACCACACTGAGATACCACCTTACGCCAGTTAGAATGGCAAAAATAGACAAGGAAGAAACAACAATTGCTGGAGAAGATGTGGAGAAAGGGGATCCCTCCTACATTGTTGGTGGGAATGCAAGTTGGTACAGCTGCTTTGGAAAACAGTGTGGAGGTCCCTTCAAAAGTTAAAAATGGAGCTACCCTATGACCCAGCCATTGCATTACTGGGTATTTACTCCAAAGATACAGACGTAGTGAAGAGAAGAGTCATATACACCCCAATGTTCATAGCAGCATTGTTCACTATAGCCAAATCATGGAAGGAGCTGAGATCCCCTTCAACACATGACTGGATTAAGAAGTTGTGGTCCATATATACAATGGAATATTACTCAGCTATCAGAAAGAACGAATTCTCAACATTTGCTGAAACATGGACGGCACTGGAGGAGATAATGCTAAGTGAAATAAGTCAAGCAGAGAAAGACAATTATATGATTTCTCTCATCTATGGAACATAAGAACTAGGAAGATCAATAGGGGAAGAAAGGGATAAAGAAAGGGGGGGTAATCAAAAGGGGGCATGAAGCATGAGATACTATGGACTATGAGAAACAAACTGATGGCTTCAGGGGGGTTTGGGGAATGGGATAGACTGGTGATGGGTAGTAAGGAGGGCACGTATTGCATGGTGCACTGGGTGTTATACGCAACTAATGAATCATCGAACTTTACATCAGAAACCAGGGATGTACTGTATGGTGACTAACATAATATAATAAAAAAACATTAAAAATTTTTTTAAAAAATAAAGTGTTGCATTGAAAAAAAAAGAAGAGAAAAACCAATGAGACAGAAGAAATTGCTGAATTTCAAATAACTGTTTTTTCACTCCAGGTGTTATTATTTCCCCAGAGATTCCTCTCAGCTTTAGAGAAAAAAGATTATGTAAAACATTTCAAGTGGTTTGAACATAGTATTTCATTTTTAGACAGTATTGATTGACTGTCTACTATGAGAGATGAGGACATTAATGCTTTCGTTGGCCTCCCACCTTCCCTGTGTCCACCTGTGTTAGAAGAATGTTTTTTTTTGCCAGTTCCTAACCTGCCTTCCTAAGTCCTTGATCTTATTTTCTTCTCTACCCAGAAGGGAGATTAAACTAATCTAGGTTTCTTTTTTTTTTTTTTTTAAGATTTTATTTATTTATTTGACAGAAATAGAGACAGCCAGCGAGAGAGGGAACACAAGCAGGGGGAGTGGGAGAGGAAGAAGCAGGCTCATAGCGGAGGAGCCTTATGTGGGGCTCGATCTCATAACACCGGGATCAGGTCCTGAGCCGAAGGCAGAAGCTTAACAACTGTGCCACCTAGGCGCCCCTAATCTAATCTAGGTTTCTTAGTGTAGTGACATGAGATATGCGGCATTTCTTTAATATGACTGCAGGTTAATATTTATAATTTGTTAGTTTACTCTTCTCCACTTCATTTACTCTGCCAAT
This sequence comes from Ailuropoda melanoleuca, assembly GCF_002007445.2. NCBI lineage: Eukaryota > Metazoa > Chordata > Mammalia > Carnivora > Ursidae > Ailuropoda > Ailuropoda melanoleuca. The sequence continues at coordinate 69,052,875 of NC_048227.1, read as the reverse complement.
ATTTATTGGCCGCTTGTTATGCTCTGTGTTAGATGTAGGGGATGTAATGATGAGTAAACAAGATGTGGTGCTCATTCTCTTTAACCTTACTACCTAATGAGGAATCAGATTTTAAGGTAATAAAAATGCGAGGTAATTTCAATGCAGAAAAGAAACACATCCTTAGAGCTCCCCACCTTCCCATTTTAAATAACTGGAGTTTCTACACTTCTTTATGTGGCTTTCAGGGAGCTCCATAATATACCTACGTCTCTCCTATGTACAATATTTTCCACCTTTCCTCAGCCTGAACTAATGCTGAATAGGTTAGACTTCTTATCTCCTCAAGTGCAGTGTTTATTATTGCCTATATACCTATTTTTTTGTCTTGAATATTGTTTTCACTTTTGTCATCTTATTAAAATTTGACTCATCCTTCAAGGCAAAGCTTGCTTTATGAATTACTTCCTCCGTGGCTTGTGATAGTGCACTTTGATCTTGTCTTTTTCCTGCATGTTCTTTGCCTTTATAGTCATTCCCACAAATTTGATACTTATTTCTCACCCTGACTAAAACTTAAACTTTAAGGGAATATCATTTTCTTTGACTTTCATGCTGGGTACTTTCTGGTTATTTGGTTAACATTTATTTGCTAAATCTGTTGGGTTTTTTGATTTGTTTAAGAAAGCTGTACATTTATTGAAAAGTTTGGGTGCAAATTATTTTCTTGAACCTTGTCTTTTACAGACAACAATTAAAGCACCTTGGGGTTCTTATCCTCTATAATTTCTTTTTTTTCCAAAGTTGAGGCTTAACTGAGATATATGGTTGACATATATCAGTTTCAGGTTACAACATGATTCAATATTTGTATATATTGTGAAATGTTCACCACATAAGTCTAGTTAATATCTGTCACCATACATAGTTAAGAATTATTTTGTGATGAGAACTTTTAAGATTTACTCTCTTAGCAACTTGCAAATATGCAGTGCAGTATTAGTATTAACTACAGTCACCATGCTATACATTGCATCCCCATGACTGATTTATTTTTTAACTGAAAGTTTGTTTCTGACTCTCTCCACACGTTTCCCCCACCACCCACTCCCCACCTCTGGCAAATAGCAGTCTACTCTCTGTATTTATGAGTTTGGTTGTTTGAAATTGCACATGTTAGTGAGAGCATACAGTATGTCTTTCTCTGCCTGACTTATTTCACTTCGTATAATGCCCTCAAGGTCCATCCATGTTGCAAATGGCAAGACCTCATTCTTTTAATGGCTAAATAGTATTCTGTAATATGTATACTGCATTTTCTTTAGCCATTCATCCATTGGTAGACATTTAAGTTGTTTGCATATGTTGGCTGTTGTATATAATGCTGCAGTGAACATGGGGTGCATAAATCTTTCCAAATTCGTGGTTTTGTTCTCAGATAAATACCCAGAAGTGGAATTGCTAGATCATGTGGTAGTTCTATTTTTAATTTTTCAAGGAACCTCCATACTGTTCTCCCTAGTGACTGTACCAATTTATATTCCCACCAACTGTACTGCTATTCTGATAAGTACGAGGTGATATCATTCTGGTGTTGATTTGCCTTTCCCTGATGATTAATGATGTCGAGCATCTATTCATGTAGCTATTGGCCATCTGTATGTCGTCTTTGGGAAAATGCCTATCCAGATCCCCTGCCCATTTTTTGAATTGGAATTTTTTTTTTTTTGGTGTTGTGTAAGTTCTTTAAATGTTTTGAATATTATTAACCCCTTATGAGATATGATTTGCAAATATTTTCTCTCATTCAATAGGTTGTTTTTTCATTTTGTTGATAATTTTCTTTGCTCTGCAAGTTTTTGAGTTTGATATACTCCCACTTGTTTATTTTTGCTTTCGTTGTCTTTGCTTAATGTCACATCCCCTGGAAACTTTTGATCCTGCTCATCATGGCTTAGTAGTTCAAGATATACTTAACCATCTTTAGGTCAGAAGAATGTTATGCTCATGCCTAAATTATTTCAATATAAAAACTATTTCGTGGAGAAAGAATTATATCATTCAGTATTAATAGTTTTCTTTATATGAAACTACAAATTAAGTTGTAATTACAGACTCTAGAATTGCACATTTTTAACAACTTAAATCTTATGTAGTAATTCCTCCTTAAATATACACATTAAAATTTAATACAGTTAAAGAAATGTTAATACAGTTCTCCTACAACTTATTCCTTATTTGAAACTCTAATGTGGCCTTTGGTTAGTTTTCTTAAAAAACAAAAAAAACTCTGAAATCTTTTTTTATAGAACACCCTTTAAAATGTATCACTTGCTATTTCAGTTATTTTACGTTTACTCACAACAGTAAGTTATATACACACTATAACAGGGTTTTTTTTTTTTTTTTAGATTATTTCTTTATTTATTTGAGAGAGGGGGAGAGAGAGAGAGTGAGAGAAGGCAGAGCAAGGGTGAACAGGAGTAGGGGGAGAGGGTCAGAAGGATAGGCAGAAGCAGGCTCCTCACTGAGCAGGGAATTCAATGCAGGGCTCTATCCCAGGACCCTGGTATCATGACCTAGCCCAAGACAGATGCTTAACTGGCTGAGCTATCCAGGTGCCCCACAGTATAACAGTTTTATGTATGACTACCTTCTTTGTAAAAAGTCTGACCTATAAGATGACTTTAAGATGAAAAGTAAAAAATAATTTCCAGTTTTAGAATCAGCGTGGTTTTTTAGCAAACATAGATAAGTGTTAATATACCATCACAACAAATCACAAGATTTATTCCCAGTGACCCAGATGCTAACTAGACTTAAATTTGATTAACATTAGTAATAAGCAATTTTAAAATTATCTCTTGTAATCTTTTTTACTATCAGAAATTGGATATAATCTGACTACAAAACCATCCACATTTTGGATTTTGTATATACAGGTACTTGCGTACATAAATGCATATATAATATTTAATTTGATTTGAAGAAAACAGATGATCTATTACTAATTGATATCAGTAAAGGATTCAAAATTCTTATTTAATGAAAGAATTCCCATTTTTATAGAATAATTAGAAAATAATGAAAACAAAATAATAGCTGTTAGTCTTTCTCTTAGAGATAATTACCATTAACCTCTTCATGCCAAAATTTTTCATTTTTTAACTGGATATATTTTTCTTAACTAGGAGTTTTATTGTTTTAACACCTCCTTTTTAATTTAATTTTAAATCATCTTGTCATATCTATAAATGTTCACATGTACCATAATTTTAAAGGATTGAATAATATTCTAGTATATGGATGAATGAATCCCAGTTTTCTGTGTTTAGACATGTAGGTTATTTTTTTTAAATTATTGTACATTTTTATAAATATCTCTATGCCCATAATTTATTTTTACAACAAATCCTTAGAAATGGACTTGTTATGTTAAAAAGTTAGACACATTTTCAAATCCTATATATTTCTATCTTCCCTCTTTTCATGACTGCTTTTACTTTACCTCTCTGTACCATTTTATATTCCACCCACTATTGACACTTTTTCCTTTTATTAAGTTGTTCATTCAGAAAATATTTATTGAGTTCCTGTTAAGTGCTGCACTGCTGTCTTTTTTTTTTTTTTAAGATTTTATTGATTTATTTTAGAGAGAGGGAGCGCCCGTGAGCTGGGAGGAACAGAGGGGAAGGGAGAGGGAGAGAGAGATAATCTCCAGTAGACTCCATGCTCAGTGCAGAGCCTGACAATGGGACTCGATCCCATGACCCTGAGATTACAACTTGAGCTGAAATCGAGTCGGATGCTTAATGGACTGAGCCACTGAGGTGCCCCCATCTGCTGTTTTTCTTGGGGATTCTGTGACTTTGTTCTCTTTTTATTTCTGGATTCTCTTTTCTTCGTTTTTGCTAATTCTTTTTCCTCTTCCTCGCTTTACCCTTTCAATCAAATTCTCTTCTAGTGTATGTCCTCAGTACATTTACCTCTTTTCCTCTGCAGTAGCTTCAGTTATCCCTTCTTTACTGACTATAACCCTGTATCTACGTATCAATCCCTAAACTTTTCCTTGATCATATGTCCAGATTTATTGAACAATAGGCTCTGCATAACATGCAAGTTCAGCAAACTCAGTATATCCAGAAATTATACTTACAGATGTCCAAACTAACCTCTAGCTTCAGGAGATCCCAGAGCACTTCTGAAATATATATGAATTTGGTACCTAGAGCAAGTGAGTAGGCTCTCTACAGCTTCTGCTCACATAGGTTTATTGGCAAACTGACTCTACTCCCCTCTTCTCTACAGGTATGGTTCTATATGCATCAGAAACTTTAATCTCCAGATTTGGAGGTATGATTAGTGTGTGTGTAATCCATGTCCCATTCTTGGTTTTGATCAACAGGTGAGGAATTGGGCATTGCATTTCTGCTAGCTAGTTTGTATGTGGTGATCAGAAGGAAATCTTTTGTGTTGGATTTTGTACTGTTTGTGTATATCTTAACCAGTGCATTTGATTACAGAGTTAATGAATAACTTATGGAATTTATCATAATGCATACATGGAAATAGTCAGAATGTTAGTAGAAATGAAATGTGTTGATTCAGTGTATTTAAGGAAGAAATCCTAGGAAAAAGTGGCAGGATAAAGAGAAAGGGCATGTGACTTCAGGCATGAGGTAAACAAAGAACATGGTTCAAATTTCTTCGAGTGGAGATGGTAGCTAAGACTAAACGTCACAGAACAATTCTAGATACCCCAGACAGTGCCCACTTTCTCATATTAATGATGTAATATTTGAAAGTGACATACAACGTATGTAGTATTTAAGAACAGAGAATTATTCGTGTGGTGAGATTTGATTTGGGTTATTAGCAGACTCCTGGGGGAATCTGTCATATACAAGATACATTCTAAAACAAGTAAAAGGATTAGTCTCACAACCCTGAGATCATGACTTGAGACAAAATTGAGTCAGACGCTTAAGTGACTGAGCCACCCAGGCACCCCACAGTACATTGTTATCTATTAAGAACAGTGACCAATTTGATTCGTAATGTTTAGCACAAAATCTTGCATGTCTTAGGAGTCTGGTGACCCTGGCTAACAGTCTTTGCCTTGAAGGTCTGAGTATACTTTGATTTATTTTTTCTCCCTCCCCTAAGAATAGTTCCATTTTTGTAAGTCAGTAATGCAAGTTTCCTATTGTTAAGCCTAAATCCTTTGCCCGGGAGGAATTTTTGTTTCAGGTTTCTTATATAAGCAAGATAAGCTCATTTGGGATGCCAAATTGGCATTTAAATCTTTTTTTTTTTTTATGACTTCTTTACCCAAAACATTTTTCTGCATGACAAAAATTAAATCATTACTGAGTTTCATTATATTAGAGATAAAATTTAATAAGGTAAAAAGAACTTTTTTAAAAAGGCAATTTAGAGCTTAGAAAACAAATATATTTGTTTTTATCTATTTGAGAAAAAGTAAAGGACTGAGTAAGGTTCCAGATTCTGTGTGGCTTAAATTTACTTTCTACTTCCAGCACAGAATCTATATTTATCTTTTTTGGCAGAGCAGCTAGAAAAGATACTAGTTCATGGTCTGTGTCACATCTACCAAACACTGTTTTTTATTTATTTTTATTAAAGTAATAAAGGTACAGAGTGGCTGGGTGGCTCAGTCAGTTGAGCTTCTGCCTTCAGCTCAGGTCATGATCCCTGGAGTCCTGGGATCGAGTCCTGTATCGGACTCTCTGCTCCTTCCCCCTGTTCATGCTCTCTCTCTCTCTCTCTCTCTAGTGGATAAATAGAATCGTTAAAAAAAATAAAGTAATAAAGGTATATAGTTTAAAAAGCCAAGTAGTATGGGGAAAGCATTTAAGAGCGAAGAGTAATCCTCTCTCCATCCGTCTCTTCTTCCCACTCCCAGTCCTCAGAAGCTGTCACTTTCGACTCCTTGAATTGGTTTTTTCGGGCATTCATCTCTGGATTTTTGAGTAACATGTTTATACTATGTTTTGATTTTTAAACTTCAGATTTTAGCTTGTCTTTAGTGATTTAGAAGCTTAGGATGTAGATGTCCTCTGCTCTCCCTCTCTCCCTGCTGTATAGTTTTATCACAAACCTGATTAAGTCACTATTAAAAGCTTACATTTTTATGTTTATATAAATATTACTTCTTTATGGGCCAAGTAGTATACTATACTATATTTCATTTTTCCTAGTACTTTATTTTTCCTGAAGTTAATAATTGCATGATTTTGCACTTGCTTCATTTTTTATATATCTACTAATAAATGCTTGGACTACCATTAAAAGATATACTGTTGCCTCTGTCATGGCATAGCTTAGTACTTACATAGTTCTCATTATGTCCTAGGTACTGATACTGGTTTCACATTTAAACACTTAATTTCCAGTCCTGTGAAATAGGTACTCTTATCTCCCATTTTTACAAATGACTCAACTGAGTTATAGAAAAGTTAAGCCATTCACTTAAGGTGACACAGCTAGTAATTAGTGAAGCTGGTATTGACCCAGATAGTCTAGTTCCAGAGAATGTGATACGTGACCCATACATTGTAGTGCTTTATGACATAAATGTCAAGATGCCTTACAGTCATTCTTTCCAATTATGTTTTTATAGTCTTGAGGTTTTCATGTTCTTGAGGGCAGGGACCATGTCCTGTTCATGTTTGTGGAAACATACAATAAGCTAAAGGACATCAGGTAACATGTTAGCTTTTTTCCTTGTATCACATCCCTTTGTTTCATTTTATACTGGAGGATCTTTTGGCCCTACGTGTCAGCCCTCTGGGATTTCCCTTCATCATTCCGGGAACTGCTTTTTATTTTTCTTCTGAGCTGGATCCTCTTTTACCTAGGATCCAATTTCCTGTTTCTTGGTTTGCTCCTTGTTTGGAATGGTGTGGAAGTTTTTCAAGGCTGGTAAGGGATGGAAACTTCCATAATATAACTGGAGGAGTTACAAAACAAATGGATAGTTGTAAATGATTGAGTAGGCCAGGAGAGCTAAAACCCAAGGTGACAAGGGAGGCCCAGAAGCAACTTTTTATATCACAACATTTTAGAAGTACTAGGAACCAGAGGCACCAACGTGGGTATAGATGGAAGTAGAGGACTAGGTGAAAGTCTAAGACTTTCAATAATAGGGTTGAAATTAAAAGATTCAGGTTGCCCTCACATTCCTTCTACCTCTACCCCATTCTTTCCCTCTTTTCACAGGACATTGGAGGTTTACCTTCTGGAAATCATGAGTCAGGTGCAGTTAGTGGAGCTAAGAGAAAAGGGTATTGTGCTGGAAAGGGTTAACTGCTACTCTCTGCCAATTCAAGAGCTATTATTCTGTTATTCCTTTCCTATTCCTGTTATCTCTATTCTATGATTCCTTTCCTCCCCAAATTTGTTTTTCTTAGCATTAAGACATCTTTTTTCCACTGTATATCTAGCAGTAATATATCTCAAGATGTTCCTATAAAATATAACAATGTCAAATATTTACAGCATTGCTTACTGTGTACCAGCTATGATTCTAAGCATTTTAAATATTTTGAGTCATTTAAACCTCACTGCATTAAAGCTCCAAACAACAGAGATCGCAATAAACTTTCTTTTACTAGCACAAAATAATTTCCCTCCCACAACAAAAGTGCCCTCACGCCTTCTTCCCTGACAGGGAGATCTAGAGTCTCTTCAATGTTAGCACAAATCTCTAGGTGATTTTCGTTCTTTGTTAGTTCATTTACAGTCACTTATTCATATCCTTTAGCCTATAGACTAAATTACAAATCAACATCCTATGTAAAATAGGAGGTGAAAGAAATAGAAGAAAAGGAAATTGGTTAATACCTAAGTGTTTGCTTAAACCTGAGCAAGGTTGAAAATATGGTTAGCTACTATAGTTTTTGTCTCTACAAGTGGATATGAAGCTCTAGTTAGTAATTATAACTTCTTTACCCAGGACTTCATTCTGTTTTCCCTTGATACCCAACCAGACTGAGCTGGTTAGGGTTTTTTTCAACCTGGTAGGACAATCCAGAGCTTCCTTGTTGTGGTTCTTGAGCCCATAGTGGTCTGGTTTGTATTGAGTTGCATTAGTCTTCCTTAATTTTTACTGCTAGATATGGCAATATTAGAAGGTACTACAGAATATTCCTTAGACACTACACTTGACTTTCCTGTGTCTCTGTGGCACAGTAGTAGGGTTTTTTTGTTTTGTTTGTTTGTTTTTATGACCATGGCCAGTCCCTCTAGCCTACAAAGTTACTTTATTTTGCTTATTGGTCCAGGGTTTTGAGGAACCTCAAAACATTGGAGGAATGCTGTGGTAGAAGTGTAGAAGTATTCTTTTTTGGAACAATATCTCAAAACTACAGTCCTCCCCCGCCCCCATGCTACATCCTACAGAGTTAAGGAATGAGAAAACCATAGCAAATGATCATTTCTACTTCTACCCCTTATCTCCTAGACCGATATTACTGTCCTGAGAGAAACAGCACCATATGTTGGTTGGTAGTTCAGAGTATCTTGTAGGACAACACTTCAGTATTACAGGGTATTTTGTCCTACATGAGGCCATACTGAGTTTTCAACATGCCATTCCACCACTATCTAAGATTAGCTACTTGGGGGAGGTAAGGGTACAGTATAAAGCTAGTGAATATTGTGGATGTTTGCTCAGTGCTTCTTTTGTTGTTAAATTAGTTTCTTGGCCAGAAGTGGTGTTTATGAATACCATGACCTTCAGTAAGGCATCAGTAAGTACAGAGTTGGTGAGATCACATTTGGTAGAGAACCGTGGTAGCCGTGGATGTCAAATCTCATACGAGGTGTGAGAAGGCATTTAATGTAATTGGCCTGGCACCAGTTAGCTGATTGGTCTGTCCAGATTATGTGCTGTATTTTGAGTCCAGTGTTGGTCTCTATTGCAATTTGAGCATGCAGTGGTACCTAGTTAGATCGTCTGTGATGAAAGAATTCATGTCGTTCAAATCATGGATATTCCCTATGTAAGTTTAGCCATTCTGCTAAATTAAGTCATGGCATCTCCCCTGGTGGAGTCCTGAGCCCATGCTCAGCGTGGAGTCTGCTTGAGATTCCCTCTCTCTCCCCCTCTGCACCTTGCCCCACTCACACATGTTCTCTCTCTCTCTCAAATAAATAAATAAATAAATAAATAAATGAAATCTAGGGGGAAAAAGTCTCTTATGGTTTGTTTTCCTCTCTCTCTCTCTCTCTCACTCTTTTCTCCCCCTCCCATATGTTCATCTGTTTTGCAAACCTCTCAATTTGTGTGGATCTCTACTCTCTGGCACACCTTTGTTTTAATAAAACATCTGTAGTACCAGCTACTTCCTTTCCACCGAGGGAGGTCCAGTTAACATTATACCAGTAGTTTTTCATGATGACCTGAGGGATGGTAGGACAATCAAGGCAGTCTTGGACTAAATTTTGATAAAATGATACAGTTGTAATTCAACTGTCCATGTTGGTGAAAGCAGACTGCTTCTGGTATTCACATTGGACAAATCAGCATTATCTTATCATTTGTAGAACATTTGTTAATTCATTGTTGTAAGGAAACTGTATATTGATGTCTTTTGTTACATATATTGAACACACACTAAGGCTTAGGGAAATACAAGAACATTGGGCAGATTAAACATTGCTTCGAATTTCTGATATATATGGAAAGTTTCTTCACTGAGGTTCATAGTCAGTATTTAGTATTTCAGAGTATTTTGATATCAACAATAAAAACATGGTTGGCTTTCCACTGTTATGAGAAGACTGGGAAAATCCCAAGACGTCTCCATCGATATTTTATATTGATTTTTTTTTCCAAATTCCGGTTGTTAATTGTGGCTATTTTATTTGAGTAATGTATTTTAGGGATGTCTGTATTTCTTTACAGAAAATTTAATTCACTTGTTAGCTCTTCTCTTCCCTGTGGCAATAAGATTTCTTTGGATTATTCGTCTAGAGATAATGCTTATGTGCAGCATTAAATGTCTAATAGAGATAGGTATTTAGCCTTCAGTGCCTGAGATGAAGTGAGAAAGCTGGATTATTGGATGTCAGGTTATTAGATGTCATCAATAAACTTGGCTCAAATGAGGTAATAGAGTTGGCTAAATATCACCACAGGTATCCAAATGCTTTCACAGAGTTACTAAAGGGGCCTGAATCCCTCCCCACATTATTCATTTGTCATGCCTTCAGAACCTTGGCTATGGACAAACCTTTTATATATTCACCACCTTCAAAAAGCAACCTCATAGCCTGTAGGGTGCTAGACTGTTTGGGCTCATGGGAGCCATAAGATTATAATAGCATCCATAATATTGCTTAGCATTATGTGAAATCAGGAATAAAGGAACATCTAGGGTCTTTGACTATTGTCTGTCTTTTGATGTACAGGAACTTATTTCAATAAAAGTAACCTAGTGATGTGTATCTTAAAAAGGTTTGTGTCTGGGGTAGGGAGAGTCGATCTGCTTCTAACTGTATCCTGAGGGAGATATATGTGTATATAAATACACACACTGTTCTGAAATTTGCCCGTGTAACTTACGGTTGACATTTTTACATAAACTTATTACTTTAAATTATTTTTAATACTTTTTCTCTGTTCATAAAAAAAGCGGAAATATACCACTAAAACTTTTATCCAGTTTACCTATGAACTTGGATTTACCTTGGCTAATTGTTGACTTTCTTTGGAATGCTTCTGGATATAACCAGCTTGTTTTATATGTGAAATGAGGAGATTTTTTTCATAACTTCCAGAAATTGGGATTGGGACCAACAAAAATTAAACTTGACAATTTGTTGCTTGTACACCTACTCATATTTACATTTTGAGACTTGTTTTTCTGATCACTTTTCTAGGTTAGTGGATATAAAATAATCTGCACACTATTCACTTTGTAAACTTAGCTTTAATATTATCATTAGGCTAAAAAAAGTGTCTTAGGCTTTTCCTTCCATGTTTAGTCTGACTGCTAGCTTATATAAATATGCTGGTATACTTAATGAGCCATTAAGATCTGTTTATTAGATTATTACATAATTGAGTAGTGAATGGTATTAGTTGTTACTGAGTCTTACAAGAATCTTTTTGCATAATTAAAGTATGCATTTCTTATTAGTGTTCTGGATTTATTTGTTAAATTCATGTTTATACTTCTTTTGGGTGTAATGACTTACTTTTTCCATTACCCACTTAATATAATAAAGTTTTTTTCTGAAATATTAAATAAATATTGCATAAAATATAAACCAGTAACTTAAAAAATTATTGTAAAATGAAGTCCACATAATCCCCATTGAGTAAATATGTTTAAGAGAACTTACTAGTACTATGCATTTTGTTCAACCATGAGTCCCTTCATTCCTCCTAATGGTAACCACTATTCTGATTTTCATGGCTTAATTTACTTCTTTGGTTTACTTTATATTTTTTCTACATAGGCAAATATTCCTAAACAATATATTTTAATTTTGCTGCTTTTGGAGCTTTTTATTAATGGTAACATAGACTGTATATTCTATCATGTCTGACCTTTTCTGTGTAGCATTGTTTCTAAGATTAATGTCGCATGTATTTGTTAATTTATTTTCATTGCTGCATAATCCACTGTATGAATATATTATGTTTTGTTTATATAGTATGCTGTTGGTGGACATTTGGATTATTTCCAGCTTTCTACTTTGGGCTATTGTAAACAACTCTATTACATGTAAAATGTCAGCTATGTATTTATTTGTATACATACATGCATAATTTTTCATTTTGTTGCAAAACAGGTATCTATTTCTGAATTTCCTATTGTGGTCAATTGGATTCTTTTCATTGTTGTACAAATATCACATTGTTTTAATTACTATAGCTTTGTAATAAATTACAATAACTGATGGAGTAATTCTTTCCACTTTATTCTTTTTCAAAAAATATCTTGGCTACTTTTACTTTTTTTCTTTCCATATAATTTTTCTAAGGATTTTATTTATTTATTTTAGAGAGAGAGTGCAAGAGCCATCTCAAGCAGACTCTGCCCTGAGCACAAAGCCCAGTGCAGGGTTCAGTCTCACAACCCTGAGGTCATGACCTGAGCTGAAACCAAGAGTTGGACACTTAACTGACTGAGCCACCCAGGCACCCCTCCATATAAATCTTACATTCATTCTGTCACACAAACCAGCCCACTGGGATTTTAATTATCAGTGGAATGAATCTGTAGATCAATAGTGAGTTAATTGACATCTTTATAATACAGAGTTTTCCAATCTGTAAACATGGTATATATCTCTATTTAGTTTAAATGTTCTGTAATCATTCTCATTTCCAAAGATGTCTTCTATATCTTTTGTGAACTTAATATTTGTAGCCTGATAGTATACTCCTCATTATGTACTACAGTATGTGGCAGTATCAGTATATGGTTAAGAACGTGTACTTGTAATCACGTTGCCACAGTAATGTTAGATAAGATTTTTAACATCTCTATGCTTCTATTTCCTCAGATGGAAATGGAGAGAGTGACAAACTTCCTCACAGAGTCGTGAGACTAGATATGTTATACGTCTCCCAAATGTAGAACATGATAAGCATTTGATAGAGTCTATGAGATTTAATGTATACAAATTATTCATTCATTTCATCATTCTCTTTTTAAAAAATTTCTTTTTGATTTTTAGTGGAGGCATTTTGTTGAACTATTATAAAAAGCTTAAATTTTAAATTATTGCATAATGTACATTTAAACTAACTTCATAACTGAATCAAATACACATCTTTATAATATTTTATATTCTAATCCAGATAGGTGCTATGTCTAGTGAAATTTTTTACATTCTTTAGTGATATATTTTAGCCCTCTACATATAGGACCTATGCATTTCTTATTGGTATCTTCTGTGTTGTTATTTTTGCTATCGTTAACACAGTTTCTTTTTCCATGGTAATGTTTTAATTGGTTATTACTGGGATGTTAGTAGTGGTATGTTATATGTAAATTATTTTTGTATTTTGTTATTGGTCACCCTCATAATTCTTATTCATATCTCTCTCTCTCTCTCACACACACACATATTTTTTTTCCTTTTGTTTCTATTATTTTCTCCATATCAACCAAATGGCACATCAGTCATACTTTTAGTTGCTTAAATATAAGTCTTGGAGTTTTTTTTCTATTTGTCTATAATGTATTACCACAAACTTTGTGGCTTGAAACAACACACATTTATTATCCCAGTTTCTGTCTAGGTACACCTTTGCTGGGTCCTCTGTCTACAGTCTCATAAGGCTACAGTCAAGGTGTCATCTGGGGCTGTGGTCTCATGTGAAGCTCAATTAGGGAAGGTTCTGTTTTCAAACTGATAAAAATTGTTGGTGGGATTTAGCTCCTCATGGTCTTAGTACTGAGGGTCTTGTTTTCTTGCTGCCTAGAGGCTAAAGGCCTCTGCAGGTTGTCTACTGAAGGCTGCCCTCAATTCCTAGAGGCCTGGTGCAGTTCCTTGCTCATGTTTTTCCCCAACATGGCTGCTTGCCTCTTCAAAGCCATCAGAGGAGAGAGACTCCAGCAAGAAGGACACAGACTCTTCTTATGTAATGTTATCATATAATCGTATCTGTTCTCTCACCTTTAACATTCTCTGATTAGAGGCAAGTCACAAGTCCTGCCTACACTCAAGGGAATCATGAGTTCCAGGAGGGTGGGGATCTTGGGGACCACCCCAAGAGTCTGTTCACCACAGAGCTATTCTTCTGATTAATAGATTCTTTACTAATAAAACCCTGTTTTAAGTCACTATCTAATCTAAATTATTGCTACAGCTTTTTAAAATTGGTGTATCTCTTTCAGCCCCTGCCTAAATTCAGCCTGTTTTGTATATAGCAGCCAGAGTGATCCCATTTAAAACAGAAATCAGATCATGTCAGTTCTTTACTCACAAGGTTTCTCTTATTAGGATAAAACCATACTCCAGTGGTTTCTCATGTCGTCAAAGAAAAAATCTGAAGTTATTACAATGGCCTTAGAGAGTTTCATGTGATCTGGATCCCTAATATTACTTTGACTTCATCTCCTAATACTTCTCCCTTGTTAATTCCTCTTCAGCTATACTGGCACCTCACCCTTCAAACATGCAGGCATGCTCTCACCTTAGGTCCTTTGTTCAAGCTTGTTTGTTCTGCCAGGAACACTTTTCCCTCCAATAGCTCCATGGCTTGCTTCCTCATTTTTACAGGTCTTTACTGAAGTGTGTCACCTTCTTGGTAAGGTCTTTCCTAACCACCTTATTTAAAATTGCATACAGTTATCCATCCCTATCACCCCCTTGTTAAAACTCTTTATTCACGTTCCTGCTTTAGTTGCATCTAGTTGTGTTTTGTTTAACTCTTTATATTGTCTTCTCCTCCTCTAGTATTTTACATTCCATAAGGACTGGGATTTTTGTGGGTTTGTGTTCAGTGATGTATCCTGGGCGCTTCCAACAGTGGTTGGCACTTAGTAGGTATTTAACCAATATTTCTTAGAATTAAGTAAATTGAATTCTATGTCATGGAGGAGTGGTTTCCAAATAAACAGTTCTATTGTCTTCTAATAATGAACATTATTATCGCCTTTCAGATTTTTTTTTTCATCTGTTTTTGCTTTTGGCTTAAACTTCTAGAAAATGTTAAATAATAATAGGCAATTTTGCCTTCCTCATGACCTTAATGGGAATGCATTTCCTGTTTATGCTTTTAGCCTCTTGCACTGGGATAAATTCGTTTTTTTAAATCAAATTAAAGAAGTAAACTTTCTTTAATTTACTTAGAATTTCTTGGAGGGCAGGGAATAGAGAGTGGATGTTGAATCTTAAGTAGCTTTTAAGCATCTGGTCATATGATTATATGGTTCTTTTCTATTACATATTGATGTTATGAATTACATCAGGAGATGTTTTAATATTAAACTATTTTTTTCTTCCTGGAATGAACTATACTTGGTCACAGTCTGCTATTCTTTTAATTTATTGCTGGACCAAATTTGCTAAGCTTTACACTATTCCTAGTACTTGTAAGATCTAGAGAGTTCTACATCATATGTTGAAGTTTCTATTTACTTATTTTCTAATAAGAATTCAGTCTGGCATGCATTTGCTTTCAGAGTTGCTCTAGTTCACCTTGGACCATCTCATGGTACATCTAGATCCTATAGACCCCTTCTTTCAAGCATAAACCAGAGGACACTGAGAGTCAGTTTCATTTCCTGTTGACTGATTAGTAGCCTAGAGGAAGCAGAAAGGTCACTAGGTCTCCCTACACCTTATAACTTAAAGCCTTATTATTTAGTGAATCCTTCCTATTTTTCTAACGAAATATCTATCCTCCTTTTTCTTGGAGCACCTCTGTACATATCTCATGGTATTTCTTTTTGGAGAGATGTAAATTTTGTCATTATCAGCTGTTTGTAGGAGGCTTATATTGAAGAAAAGGCAGGGTCATGTTTCCAGTTAGCTGGATTGTTTCTATAGGCCTAAATTTTGGGTGGGTGTGTGTCCCTTTTTTGTGCTGTCCCTACCCATCTTACTCTGGAGATAGTCAATTTTGTTAAGAATCATAGTAGGGGTGCGCCTGGGTGACACAGCGGTTAAGCGTCTGCCTTCTGCTCAGGGTGTGATCCCGGCGTTATGGGATCGAGCCCCACGTCAGGCTCCTCTGCTATGAGCCTGCTTCTTCCTCTCCCACTCCCCCTGCTTGTGTTCCCTCTCTTGCTGGTTGTCTCTATCTCTGTCAAATAAATAAATAAAATCTTAAAAAAAAAAAAAAAAAGAAAGAAAGAAACATAGTAGGACCAGGCATACTCCTGCTGCTGTCTTATGTACCATTTTCACTGTTGGAAACAGAGGATAAAGTTTTCTATATATGTTATAGGCCTCAATTTTGAGAAATTTATTGTTTTTTCTCAGGAATTTATTCTTGGTAGCATTGGGAGGGAGGAGTTATTTTGCTGTTTTTGGTTTTTTTTGTCATGGTAGCCATGACATTTTTTCCCTCAATTTCTATCCCTCCCCTAGCAGTATTTGTTCTACTGCTGCACTTCATTGCCTTCAACTCATTTTGTGGCGAAAAATTTTTATATTATGCTATTTTCTTCTCCCCCCCAATCCTTAAAGTTATTTCTAGGGAAATGCCAAATTAACACTATAGTCTTCAAAGTAGAACTCTGAGTCTTTTGATTTCATTGCATTTTATCTAGCAAAAACTGTTTTACTTTTATAAACTAAGTATGGACTCTTTCCCTAAATTGATGAGATTTTTTTCACTTAGTTTTATATGCATTTGGTTATTTTGCCAGATTCCTGGGGAGTTACATTGAATTGCCATTTTGACTCTTTTTTTAATCAAATTTTTATTTAAAATCTAGTTAGTTAACATATAGTGTTATATTGGTTTCAGGAATAGAATTTAGTGCTTCATCACTTTCACGTAATACCCAGTGTTCAGCCCAACACGTGTGCTCCTTAATACCCATCATCCACTTGGCCCATTCCCTGCCCACCTCCCCTCCATCAACTTTTTTTTTTTTTCTGTAGTTAAGGGCCTGTGATTTGCTTCCCTCTTTTTCCCCCTTACTCTGTGTTCATCTGTTTTGTTTCTTAATTATACATATGAGTGAGATCATATAGTACTTGTCTTTCTCTGACTGATGTATTTCGCTTAGCACATAATACACTCTAGCTCCATGCACATTGTTGACAAATGGCAAGGTTTCATTCTTTTTGATAGCAGAGTAATATTCCATTATGTATATGTACCACATCTTCTTTACCATTCATCAGTCGATGGACATTTGGGTTCTTTCCATAATTTGCTATTATTGATAATGTTGCTATAAACATCAGGGTGCATGTGCCCCTTCAAATCAGTATTTTTGTATCCTTTGGTTAAATACCTAGTAGTGCAATTGCTGGGTCATAGGGTAGCTCTATTTTTAACTTTTTGAGGAACCTCCGTACTGTTTTCCAGAGTGGCTGCACCAGTTTGCAGTCCCACCAACAGTGTGAGAAGGTTCCCCTTTCTCCACATCTTTGCCAACTGTTGTTTCCTGTTTTGCCAATTTTAGCCATTCTGACAGGTGTGAGGTGGTATCTCATGGTGGTTTTGATTTGTATTTCCCTGATGATGAATGACATTGACCATCTTTTCATGTTGGACATTTGTATGTCTTCTTCTTTGGAAAAATGTCTATTCATGTCTTCTGCTCATTTCTTAATTGGATTATTTGTTTTTTGGGTGGTGAGTTTAGTAAGTTCTTTATAGATTTTGAATACTAATCCTTTATCAGATACATCATTTACAAATATTTTGTCCCATTCCATAGACTGCCTTTTAGTTTTGCTGATTGTTTCCTTTGCTGTGCAGAAGCTTTTTATCTTGATGAAGTCCCAGTAGTTCATTTGTGCTTTTGTTTCCCTTGCCTCTGGAGACATGTCTAACAAGAAGTTTATATGGCCGAGGTCAAAGAGATTGCTGCCTTTGTTCTCTTCTAGGATTTTGATGGTTCCCTGTTTCACATTTAGGTCTTTCATCCATTTTGAGTTCATTTTTGTCAATGCTGTAAGAAAGTGGTCCAGTTTCATTCTTTCACATGTGGCTGTTCAGTTTTCCCAACACCATTTGTTGAAGAGACTGTCTTTTTTTCCATTAGATACTCTTTCCTGCTTTGTTGAAGATTAGTTGATTATATAGTTGTGGATCCATTTCTGGGTTCTGTATTCTGTTCACTGATCTTTGTGTCTGATTTTGTGCCAGTAACATACTGTCTTGATGATCACAGTTTTGTAATATAGCTTAAAGTCTGGAATTGTGATGCCTTCAGATTTGTTTTTCTTTTTCAGGATTGCTTTGGCCACTTGGGATCTTTTGTGGTTCCATACAAATTTTAGGATTGTTTGTTCTAGCTCTGAAAAATGTTCTTTGTATTTTGATAGGGATGCATTAAATGTGTAGATTGCTTGGGGTAGTATAGAAATTTTAACAATATTTGTTTTTCTGATCCATGAGCCTGGGAAGTTTTTCCATTTTTTTGTGTCCTCTTCAATTTCTTTCATAAGTGTTCTATAGTTTTCAGAGTATGGATCTTTTACCTTTTTGGTTAGGTGTATCCCTAGGTATCTTATGGGTTTTGGTGCTGTTGTAAATGGGATTGATTCCTTGATTTCTCTTTCTGTTTCATTATTGGTGGATAGAAATGCAACAGATTTCTATGCATTGCTTTTATATCCTACAACTTTGCTGAATTTGTGTATCTGTTCTAGCAATTTTTTGGTGGAGTCTTTTGGGTTTTCTACATAGAGTATCATGCTGTCTGCAAATAGTGAAAGTTTGACTTCTACCTTGCTAATTTGGATGCCTTTTATTTCTTTTTGTTGTCTGATTGCTGAGGATAGGTCTTCCATCACTATGGTAAATAACAATGGTAAACTTGGGCATCCCTGTCTTGTTCCTGACATTAGAAGAAAAGCTCTCTGTTTTTTCCCATTGAGGATGATATTAGCTGTGGGTCTTTCGTACATGGCCTTTATGATGTTGAGGTATGTGCCCTCTGAACCTACTTTGTTGAGGGTTTTTATCAAGAATGGATTATATATTTTGTCAGATGCTTTTTCTGCATCTATTGAGAGGATCATAAGGTTCTTTTCTTTTATTATGTGATGTATCACATTGATTGATTTGTGAATATTGAATCACCCCTGCAGCCCAGGAATAAATCCCACTTGATTGTGGTGAATAAACCTTTTGATGTGCTATTAGATTAAATTTGCTAGTATCTTGTTGAGAATTTTTGCATCCGTGTGTGTCAGGAATATTGGCCTATAATTCTTTTTAGTGGGGTCTTTGTCTGATTTTGGAATCAAGGTAATGCTGTTCTCATAGAATAAGTTTGGAAGTTTTCCTTCCATTTCTACTTTTTGGAACAGTTTGAGAAGAATAGGTATTAACTCTTCTTTTTTTCTTAAGATTTATTTTAGAGAGAGGGAGTGTGTGCTCCCTGCTGAGAGTGAAGCTTGATCTCATGGGGCTCGATCTCATGACCTGAATTGAAGCCAAGAGTAACACACTCAACCAACTGAGTAACCCAGTTATCCCATTGTTAACTCTTATTTAAATGTCTGGTAAAATTCCCCTGGGGAGCCATCTGGTCATGGACTTTTGTTTGTTGGTAGATTTTTTTAATTACTGATTCAGTTTCTTTGCTGGTTATGGGTTTGTTCGAATTTTCTATTTCTTCCTTTTTTAATTTTGGTAATTTGTAAGTTTCTAGGATTTTGTCCATTTCTTCCAGATTGCCCAATTTGTTACGCATATAATTTTTCATAATATTCTCTTAATAATTGTTTGTATTTCTATGGTGTTGGTTATGATTTCTCCTCTTTCATTTGTGATTTTATTTATTTGGGTTCTTTTTTTGGTAAGTCTGACTCTGAAAAAAATGAGCTTTATCATTTTCATCATTAGAGGTTTATCAATTTTATTATTTCTTTTGAAGAACCGCCTCTTAGTTTCATTGATCTTTTCTACTGTTTTTTGTTTGTTTGTTTCTATATTGTTTATTCCTTTTCTAATCTTCATTATTTCCCTTCTTATGCTGGCTTTAGGCTCTTTATTTTCTAGCTCCTTTAGGTGTAATGTTAGGTTGTATATTTGAGACTTTTCTTGGTTCTTGAGGTAGACTATATTGATATATACTTCCCTCTTAGGTCTGCCTTTGCTATATCCCAAAGGTTCTGAACAGTCTTGTTTTCACTTTCATTTGCTTTCATGTATTTTTAAATTTCTTCTTTAATTTCCTTGTTAATCCATTCATTCTTTAGTAGGATGTTCTTTAACCTCCATGTTATCTGTGGTTTTTCCAAATTGTTTCTTGTGGTTGACTTCACATTTTATAGCATTGTGATCAGAAAAAAATGCATCTCAATCTTTTATTTTCTTGTTAAGGCCTGATTTATGACTCTGTATGTGATCTATTTTGGAGAATGTTCCATGTGCACTGGAAAATAATGTGTATTCTGCTACTTTAGGTTGAAACATTCTGAATATGTCTGTTAAGTCCATCTGGTCCAGTGTGTCATTCAAAGCCATTGTTTCCTTGTTGATTTTCTGCTTAGATGATCTATTCATTGCTGAAGTGGGTTGTTAAAGCCCTCTACTGTTACTGTATTATTATCAGTGAGTTTCTTTATGTTTGTTATTAATTATATATTTGGGTACTCCCAAGTTGGGGACATAAATAGTTATAGTTGTTAGATCTTCTTGTTGGATAGACCCCTTTATTATGATAAAGTGGTTTCTTCATTTCTTGTTACAGTCTTTGGTTTAAAAATCTAGTTTGTCTGATATAATTATGACTACTCTGACTTTCTTTTGATGTCTGTTAGTGTGTAGATAGTTCTCCATCCCATCACTTTCAATCTGGAGGTGTCTTTAGCTCTAAAATGAATCTCTTGTTAGGCAGCCTGCAGGTGGATCTTATTTTTTTAATCCATTTTGATACGCTGTGTCTTTCTATGGGAGCATTTATTACATTACATTCAGAGTGATTATTGATAGATATGCATTTAGTGCCATTGTGTTACCTGTAAAGTCGTTGTTCCTGGAGATTTTCTCTGTTCCTATCTGGCCTTTGTTGCTTTTAGTTTTTCTTTCCCTCTCAAAGAGTCCTCTTTAATATTTCTTGCAGGGCTGGTTTAGCGTTCACGAGCTCCTTTAGTTTTTGTTTATCTAGGAAACTCTATCTCTCCTTTTGATTCTGAATGATAGCCATGCTGGATAAAATATCCTTTGCTGCTGATTTTTACCATTCAGCACACTGAATATATCATGCCACTTTCTTCTGGCCTGCCAGATTTCTGTGGAGTGGTCTGCTGTTAACCTGATTTGTCTTCCCTTGTAGATTAGGGATTCTTTTCCCCCGCTGCTGTCTGGATTCCTTCCTGATCTATTTATTTTTCAAATTTTACCAGGATATATCTTGGTGTTGGTAGGCTTTTGTTGATTTTGATTGGAGTTCTCTGTGCCTCCTTGATTTAGATGTCTGTTTCTTTCCCCAGATTAGGATAGTTTTCAGCTATAATTTGCTCAAATAAACCTTCTGCACCTTTTTCCCTCTCTTATTCTTCTGGCACTCCTATGATATGTATATTATTATGCTTTATGGAGCCACTGAGTTCCCTAAGTTTACATTTGTGATCCAGTATTTTTCTTTACCTCTTCTTTTCAGGTTCAATTTTCCATAATTCTATCTTCTATATCACTTATTCATTCTTCTACTTTTTCCATGCTTGTGATCATTACATCCAGTCTGTTGCATCTTGGTTATAGCATTTTTTAAATTTCAGCCTGACTACTTTTTAGGTCTTTTATCTTTGTTGTAAGGGTCTCTCTGGCTTTTTCTGTGCTTTTCTCAAGCCCAGCTAATATCCTTATGATTGTTGTTTTAAATTATGGTTCAGGCATATTACTTATATCTGTTTTGATTAGCTCCCTGCCCATGACCTCTTCTTGTTCTTTCGTTAAGGATGAATTCCTCCATCCTGGCGTTTTGTCCAGTCTCTGTCTTCTGTGTGTTAGGAAAGCTGTGCCTGGTCCTGCTTCCACTAGAGCTGAAGCTTTGCGTCATTCTATGATCAGTAGACCTGGTGCATGCAGGGTTTTTTTGCTGGTCTTCTGGGGGAGGAGCTTGTTGCTGCTCTGGCTCTCAATCACACTTGCCCTATTAAAAAGGCACTCTCACAGAGCACATGGGGGCAGGGGGTGGTATAAGATTCTCAAGCCTCAACGCTGTACACTGTGCCCGTCACTGAAGTCCTTCCATGCTGATGGGAGGAGGAAAAATGGTGTCAGCCTGCTCTCGTTTCTGGACAGGGGAATTCATGGCCACTGTTGTTCAGGAAGACCTCACAGAAGAGCAAACAGTCTCCCCTCTGGTGTCCCTGGCTTCCGTGAGATTCTTGCATTCACCCTGTCTGTGTCCAAGTGATCTGTCTGCTGGAGACCTAGTGCCCCTGTGTTTTATCTCAGGATTGTGGCTGGGTTTTCAAATTGTCAAATTTTAGGGAACTGGCACTGAATCTCTTGGGGAGAGTCTCACCAAGCTGTGGCTAGTACTGGTTTGTTCCAGAAAAGCAGTCACACAACAGTGTAGGGGTTTGGAGTTTATGGTAAAGTGTAACAAAAAGCCCACATCCAGGTTAGCTGTCCTCAGCAGGCATCTCTGTTCATATGCTAATGAACGGGGCAACTCAGTGGCATCCACAGCTCTTCTGTCCCCTGAGAGACAGTGATGCCTGTCCCAAATGCATTTCAAAAAATAGAACTCTCTCCCAGCCTGACTCAGGAGATCCTCAGAGCATGCCATCAGCTCTGGGTCCTCTGCCATGCTTCTCTACAGGAGCACTGCTGTGCCCCCCAGGTTCATCCTGGCGGTGGTATGGACTTCTAAAACTTCAGACCTTCAGCTTCGTTGTTTATAAAAACTTGGGATAATCAGCCCCTCTTATTTTCCCACTCAGTGTTTTTGGGGAAGTGTTTTGTGCAATCCCCTGTGTGCTGCTTTCTCTCTGCCTCTCTGCCTCTCTCTCTCTCTCTCTTTCTCCCTCTCCCCCCTTTCTTTTTCTCTCTCTCATCTCTCCATGATTGGGGCTCCCTCCTCTCTGCAGCACCCATGATTCTTTCCTTCCCCAAATCACATCACAACATCTCCTACCTTCTACAGTGTAGCCTCTTTTCTCCCTCTAGTTGTGCAGTCTGTTCTCTCAGTCCTCAGATTGATTTCCTGGGTGTTCAGAATAACTTGATAATTATCTAGCTATGTTCCAGGGATGAGGCAAGCATAAGGTCTTCCTACTACTCCATGATTTTAACTCTTTTGCCATTTTTAACTCTTAAAGTCATCTGCCAAACATTTTTTCTCTCTATGGATTCTATTGAATAGGTAAAACATGCGATTGCACCAAAATTCAAAAACTATAAAAGATACTCAGAGAGATGTATATTCCTCTCCAGTCACTCAGATCTCCTCCCCACCTCCAAAGCTCACAATTCTTACCAGTTGTTTTGTCCTTGAGAGGGATTCTATGTAAAAACATGTATGTATTTAGAGGCGCCTGGGTGGCTCAGTCAGTTAGGCGTCTGACTCTTGATTTTATCTCAGGTCATGATCTCAGAATCGTGGGATTGAGCCACACATCAGGCTCCAAGCTTAAGATTCTTTCTCTCTCCCTCTGCCCCTCCCCTTGCTTGTGTGCACACGCTTTCGCTCTCTCAAAATAAATAAATAAAATCTTTTTTTTAAAAACCCCCAAACAAAAAAACTCCAAATATTTATTTGTGTATATTCAAATGCTTTTCCATTTTTGTTCAAATGCTACTGCTATATACAATGCTTTCTGCCTCTCCTTTTTCACTTAACATACTTTGGAGATAATTCATTATCTAAACAGAAATAACTGCTTTTTCTAATATCTGCGTAATATATACCACTATAAAATCTACTCCAAACATTTGAACGTTGTGCTATGAATGGACACTTAAAATTTTTTATTTGCTCTTATGACCACTCTGTAATAAGTGTTCTTGTAAGTATAACTTTATGCTCATGTTTGAGTATAACTCCAAGATAAATCAGTAAATGCGTGATTACAAGGTTAGTTTCTTCTTGGAGCTCCTGTTTCCTCAAATGCCACCTTTCGGAGAAATTGTCCCTAACCACTCAATCTGCCATAGCCACCTGGTGTTGCCTTCATATTATCTTTTTTATATACTTTATTATCATAGAATTTTTAAACATATAAACAGTAGAAAGAGCAATAATATAATGAAAGTTCCA
Source organism: Ailuropoda melanoleuca (assembly GCF_002007445.2). NCBI lineage: Eukaryota > Metazoa > Chordata > Mammalia > Carnivora > Ursidae > Ailuropoda > Ailuropoda melanoleuca. Next base: position 69,028,999 of record NC_048227.1, on the reverse strand, counting down.
GGTACCTTACTTATTTTTATCAATTATCAGTATTTTCCGATCTTGTTTTATCTTTCTCCCGCTCCCATACACATTTTTTTCCTTAAGTACTTTAAAGGAAATTTCAGATATGCCATTTTACCAATGAAAAATTCAGTATGTATCTCTAACATATAAGACTTGTTCATAAAAAAAAATTACTGCTTTGTCATTGTTATATCTAACAAAATTAATACCATTTTCCTGATCTCCTGTAGTAGGTATCCCATATTTTCTTGTGTGACTCAAAAATGCACTTTACAGTTTTTGCTTGAATCATAGAACAAATGTGAAGACATTTGCTTAATATTTTGCTTTTAATTTATAAGTTACCTTACCCATTTTTCATATTTTTTTCCTGAAAGAAATAATATATAACAATATGTGGGATTTTCCAAATTCTGGATTTGGTTGACTATTTCCTCCTTGTGGTCATCTTTTAACATGTTTCTCTGATTTTTGGATTTCCTGTAAGCTGACAGTGTAATGTGTAGTAATTGTTGGTTAGTTTCAGGTTTAGTTTTCTTGGCAAGAATATTTCATAGATTTTGCAGTGTATGTCCACTTGTTTCTCTTTTAACAATGTTGAGAGACAGGTGGAAATCATGCATGTTTAGAGAGAGATCAATGTGTTTTAGTGTTCTCAGCCTTATCTGACAATTATAAAGTTAGCCATTGACATTTCACCTACTGAACATTTCCTGGATCGATAGAATTATTCTCTCATTCCTTATGTAATTGATTGCTGATAAAAAGTGGTGGCAATTTGCAGTTTTTATGGATTTGCTAATGTTCCCTATCTAATTTTTGAATTTGTTGTTGAGAACTTACTATTCCTCGATTTAGATAATTTTAAGAAAAACTGGTTTCGAAATTGCCTGTGGTCTTTAAATATTCCAATGAGAAAGACCTTTGAAGTCTGTTTCTAATCAAAATGATTACAAATGTATTTGAAGTAACTGTGATCTTTCTCATAAAATTTGTATTTCCGTATGTAGGTATTACTTTGAGACACCAAGAAAGTTTCTAAACTTTTAGGATATATTTTATAAAATCTGTTCTTGTGTTCCTATTTGTATAGGTTATTAAGTGTGGTATGCTGTGATTTAAACACTCTTCTCCTGCTAGAGGCTCAGTACCAAGTGTCTGAAATATTACTAAATGCTCAAGAAGAAAATATCTTAGAGACCTCTGAAAGCCACAGGTAAAAACAAAAATAAAAACAAAAATTTTAAGACAATATTATTAATAATAGTCTTCTTTACAGATGCTCTGTTAAGACAGTAATTTTGTGTATATAGTTTCATGCTTTTTCCCCTATCTGAATTCAATAGATTTAAATAACAGACTAAAAGACAATTAGAACATAAATGTCACTATTAGAAAGATTGTGATAGATGTTTATGGGGAGGACTTAAACAGTATTGCTTTTTGAGTTTTTGTTTAATTTAGCTTCTCTTTTTTTTTTTTAAGACCTGATTTTATTGATGGTTCCATGAAGTTGTATCACCTTTAAATTCAGGCTGCATGTGTAAGATGATTCATTAAACAAAATGTTTGATTTTGTGTCCCTTGTAGAGTTACTCTTTACTCCATTCTCTTAGTTTTGTTAGTTCATATTCATAAGTTCTGATTATTGGAAAACGAGGTTATGGTAATATCTTGATGATTTTTTTCTATTGTCATTACCTCAATTTGACTGACATTTATTGAATACACATTCAATAGCTGGAATCTGCTCAAAAGCAACATTTAGATTTTGAATTTAAGGTGCTGGGTCTAGAACCTAAGGGAACCTTTACTAGAAATGGGAAAAAGTCTAATGTAGGTCTTAATTCCATTTCTTAAAATACAGTAACATTTAACAGGAAAACATTTTATAATATTTATCTCATTATATCAATTATATCTCCATCAGTTCTTTGCTTTCTGACAAAGAAAGCTATAAGATAAAGTGAATTTAGTCCTTTTAAATGATGAATCATTTTCTAGACTTTTCTATAGAAAATTTTCTTTTTTCTTTATATTCCACTGATTTGATTTTGGAATTAAATCATATTCAATTAAGATAACAAAATTGATATGTTTATTTTTCAGAGATTTCATAATTGATGGCTTATCAGTAGAGAGAAATCATGTTCTTGTTAGAATAAATTTTATTGGTGGGCCCATGGAACGAATTTTGCCTCCAAGGGTACTAGAAAAGGTGAGTGGGGTAAAGAGGAATCTTTGTTACTAGAAAAGCTGGAGGATACAAGTAAACACTGATTTAAAGTGTTTACTTGTATCCTACACTTTAAAATGAAAATAGCATTCTTTGCAACAGAGGGGTCATGAATGCTAGTTTGTGTTGCAAAGTAGACTATTGTTTCGTTAAAAAGTTGTCATTTTTCTGTGTCTGTGATGTTTACTTTCAATGTCTTTGTCTTTCATGATACTTAATTTTTATTACATGAATATATTTTTTGTATTTAATTAGCAATATTGAGTACTTCTTCCATTGATATTCATAGACATTGGCTTTCTCTTGAAGGGATTTTTTTTTAAGTTTTATTTATTTTTTTATTTATTTGAGAGAGAGAGCACAACAGGGTTGGGGAGGCGAGGGAGAGGGAGAAGCAGACTGCCCGCTGAGCAGGGAGCCCAATGTGGGACTTGATCCCAGAACCTTGGGATTATGACCTGAGCTGAAGGCAGCTGCTGAACCCACTGAGCCACCCAGGCGCCCCGGAATTTTTTTTTTTCTAAGTACATTTTTGCTCTGTCAGTCTCAGAAAGATGAGATAGAAATGATTGATAATACAAGATAAACATTTAGGTTTTTTAAATTTGTTTCCTATTTCAGTATAGGAAATACATATTTCTTTTGAAGACTTTAATTTCCCTTTCATGAAAAAAAAATAGTAAGGCTATCATTATCAGTCCTAGTTGCTAGAACAAGTTACCATATATTTGTCTTCAGGACTTGTATAATGTCATTTCTATTACATTTCATTTTAGTTATCCTTTGGAGTATTGAATTGTAATTGTCAAATAGCTTTTGGTTAGTTAGGCTACAACCTAGTGTCTATGAAAACAAAAGCCTTTTTAAATTAGTTTTTCAGAAAGCCTTAAAATTCAGTATTTTATATTACTTCCTAAAGTCATTTGTCTTCTTTTTTAGGGTGATGATCCATATCCTTGGCCAATGTTTTCATCATATCCTTTACCAAACTGCTATCTGTCAGAAGTTACAAAAAATGCTGATCTAAAGCAAGGTAAGATATTTACTGTCAACTGCCACATTATTTTAGTGCTTTTGTGGTTATAATTTGAAAAAAAAAGATAAAGTATTATTATGGGAGGTTAATACTATTTTCTTCAGCTTGTGCATGTGGATACATTTATGCCTATTCCTTTATAAATTTCTTACTAAATTATTTGTATGATACTGAATAATTCTTATCAGAACCTTTTTGGTTTAAAAAAATGAATTATGATTTTTGATGAATTCTATATACATAGGACTTTATTCAGCAAAGTAATATTTTTTAGTATCTGCATGCCATACATAAGTTCTGTGTCCTCAAGAATTAAAATATAAATATAATATAAATCATATAAATATGATAAAAGTTCAGGTGTCTGCCTTAGAGGAGTTCATGAACTTTTGGAGAATACCTACAAGTAATTAGATAATTATATGGTAGTACAATGTGATAGGAACTAAATAGTCAAATAGGTAGCCTGCTAGGATAGCAGGTATGCAGGACACCCATCCAAAAAAATCAGTGTTTAAAGAAAGGCATGAAATATGTGCTTTTTGGGTAATCTAAGAGCATTTTTGACAGAGGAAAACAGCAGAGAGGCTTGAAAGAAGCAAATTATAGTCAGAGAACTGTGAGCAAATGCTCTTGACTCTGCCTATCTGAAATCTCTTTCTCTCATGCACTACAGCCCTCATCTCTCACCTATATTATTGCAGTAATCTGCCAAGTAGTCAGTGTGTTCTCAACCCAGCAACCAGAGTAATGCTGTTGAAATATGGATTACATCACATTACTCCTTAATTGAAACCCTCCAATGGCTTCCCATAGCTAACAAGGCCCAATACATTTGTGGCTTCATTCCTGTCAGTGCTCTTTTTTACTTTAGTACCATTTCAGATCTCTTTAATTCCACATTTTCCCACCATATTGGACAACATCTTCTATTGTCTTTCTGTTTGTCCCTAGAACACAAGTGTTTGACTAAGACATTATTCTCAATTTAATAGCAGTACCTAATATTTCCTCCTAATAATAGTGGTCCTGGTTTTTTGTTAAGTAGGAGAGAATGGTCTAGGTACCAGTGGATAATCCAGAATGTACATCACAGAGATATCTCTGAACCCAATGAGAAAAATGGAGCCAAATGAATTTCTAACAGCTATAAAGCTAAATTGAAAGTATATTTCTGGTTAGATACAGTTCAATAAATTAAACATTGTACAATTTTAAATATACTGTGTTTAAGCTTATTATACTTTAAAACATAGCTCTTTTGAAGGCAGGAGTTCTTGTACTTTCATTTTGCTTTTTTTGACTTGAATATAATGATTCATTGATTCTGATAGGTGTTATTTTAGTTGTCATTTGCACTGCAGAATTTTGGGATATCATTTCATTGTTGTGGGGGAAAAATCAACTTTGGTTGTGTGCACATGGTGACATCCTCTCATTTGTCTCCCAGCTTCTACATTTATCCTCCTTGCTACAGTTAGCATCTCCTCATCTGTTAAATTGCCTCTTGTTAGCTCATTGGCATTAGTGTTAGCTATTAGATAATTTATCTTCATCTGTAAATAAGAATCTTGAGACATCATCTGGTTCAGTTATTTTTCTTTGTGCACCCTTTTAGGGTCACCATACTAAAATGTAAAAGTCCTTTAAAAGTTAGTGATTAATATTATCTATTTGTATACGTATATATATACATTGTGTGTATACATATATAAGCGTGTACAGGTATATATGTACACATGTGCACTGTGTATCACATATATGTGATATATAAATAATCTTACATACATGAAAAAATTCTCTTCCATGTGGTAGAAATAACTTGGAGTATTATCTTTCTGTTAGCCTAGAGTTTAGATAAATTGGAAGAAGATTGTGAGTATAGTAACTACCTGTGCAGCAGATAAAAAGGAAAGGGGAGTGGGAGAAAGGAGAGTTGTACTGCGGTTAAAAGCTGTTAAAGTGAACTACTGGAGATTGACTCATAATATCTTTTTTATATGAAACAGATTATGAGATAAACAAAACAGATTGCTTTGTTTCCCTAAGCTAAACTTAGATCTCCCAGGAGTTATTGTTATATCCCTAATTGGCTGGTCTGCTCTACTCCATTCCATTTTGGTGTGTTCGGGATAGGACTTCTTTCTCTAAAGAGGAACAGAAATCCAGTACTTTCATACTGAGAAATAAAATGGCTTGAGGGACTGGATAGCATGCTCTGGTTATTGGAAGCATTAGAGAGACATCCGAAGGTGAGAGATTTGCTGTTCTTTTCCTTTCTAGCATCCTATATTCATTTTATTTTTAAATTACTTTTGTAATATTTATTCAGGCAGAATTATAAAATAATCAGCATCTAGATTACTTCTGTATTCTATATACCTTGCTACTGTGGAATGTCCATCTTTATCAGGAAACCATTTGGATCTGTATTCACTTAGCTGGGGCTGGTATCTTCAAAGTAGAGAGTGAGTTTTTGTGTCATGGCTTATATGTTTCTAGTTCTCCTGACAGGGCCAGCAGAGCACTAGAAGCACCGCACTGAGTCACTGGGTCACTGGCAGCATTCTTTTTTGATCTTAGAAATTCGGATGACTACTCATTGAAAGCCTCAAATATATTAGTGACTCCGATTGCAAGTGAACTTCTGCATGTTCCTTGCAAGTCTTACATAGTCACTCTTTACCTATATATCCCTCCAAAGGCCGTTCCTTAAAAAACAAAAAACAAAATAAGAAAAAGTTTCCCTCCTTTGGACTTTCTAAGAAGTAAACAGTAACAGCTGATGTGAGCCAGCTGTATGAACAAATATGTCACTTTCCCATTCTTTTCTCTCCCTCATCCTTGACTTCATCTCATGGCCTTTCTCTCTATAGAAATTGATCTACATACTCTGCATAACCCTGTGGGTCTTGTTGTTTTGTTTTGTTGAAAACAGCTTTATTAAAATGTAATTAACATACTATACAATTCATCCATTTAAAGCATGCTATTCAATGATTTTATAGTATATTAATAGATATGTACAACCATCACCACAAACAACTTTAGAACATTTTCACCACCTCAAAAAGAAACCCAGTACTCCCTCTTCCCCCACTTCTCTCACCCAGCCCTAAGCAACCACTGAAATCTACTTTCTCTCTCTAGAGATTTCTCTAGTTTGGACTTTTCATATGAATGGAATAGTGTAGTATGTATTTCATGAGTGACTTTTTTCCTTAGCATAATGTTTTCAAGGTTCATCTCTAAGGTTCATTCACATTGTAGTCTGGATAAGTACTTCATTCATTTTTATGATTAAATAATATTCATTATGTGCAAATACCATAATTTGTTTATATATTTATATCTGCTGAGGGACACTTGGATTGTTTCCACCTTTTGGCTATTATAAATAATGCTGCTATAAACATTCATGTACAGACTTCTGCATGAACATGTTTTTATTTCTCTAGAATATATACCTAGAAGTAGAATTGCTGAGTTTTATGGTAAGTCTATGTTAATAGTTTGAGGAACTGGCTCACTGTTTTCTAAAGCAGCTGTGCCGTTTTACCTTTTCACCAGCAGTATTATGAGGTTGTCATTTCTCCACATCATCATCAGCATCATCATGTATTGTGATCTGGCCGTCCTCGTGGGGGTGAAGTGCTGTTTCATTGTGGTTTTGATTTGCATTTCCCTGATGACTAATAATGTTGAGCATCTCTTCATGTTATGTATCTTCCTTAGAGAAATGACTGTTCATATCATTTGCCTATTTTTTAATTATTTGTCTTTTTATTATTGAGTTGTAAGAGTTCCTTATATATTCTAGATACAAATTCCTTATGGGATATATGATTGGGGAACTTCTTTCGTATCTCAGAATACGTTAAGTTTATGCCTCTGGGCCTTTGCTCTTGATGTTCCCTTTTCCTTGACTACTACCTCCTCCTCTTTATACAGGTACTTCCTTCTTAGCCTTTTATGCTGAGTCTGAATGTTATTTCTTCAGAGAAGTTATCTCTACCTTATCTAAAATATACTTCTTCCCTTGCTTCTGTCTTGCTTCCTATGGATTCCTCTAATAGCACTGTACCTTACTGTGACTTTATATATTTGTTCACTACTGCCTTACAGTGTAACTTCCATGAGACAAAAATGCTGTCTGCCTTAGGTAGTAGACAACAATAAATGTCTATTGAATGAATGGATGAATTAACATTGAATTTCTTCTCTATTTTTCCCATCATCAAACTCTATCTTACAAATCTTTGTCAGTGGACGTCGGGAATTCCTTTTAGGCTAATATGTAAATTTAGAAGTTTTTACTCAAACCTAGAATAATCTCTGATCTCATTTTTTTTAGAGCACCAGTATCTTTGCAGTTAGAAAGCCTCTTGAGCTAGACTTCTGTATATATCATTCATGAAGTAGACACCTTTATTATAGCTATTTTATCATTTACAAAGTGGTGCTTTATGTTTTTAAAGCACGTAAAAGGTATACATTGTTAACATTACATCTCATTTTTTTCCACAATCGAAAAAAAATAACCCAAAAAATGTACAGCCTTTATTCTGTGATTACTTCAAATTTAATCTTTTGCAGCTTCAGTATCTTAACTTTATTGCTTCCTCTGCTGCATTTTTACTTACCTGATGGGAAATTGATTTTCTGCCTGGCAAAACATTTTCTTTCAAATACTATATAAAAGAGTAGGTTCCATGGTGATACTCATTCCCTTTAATGGAATGCACCACATAGTGTTAAAATCTTTATAGTCTGATTCTTCAGATATTTTTAATTGGATAGTCTTAGATGACATTATTCCAATACGAGAAAACAGATCAATTTTAAAGTTCATACTATGTGAGATATAACTATCTTACTGTAGTATCTCCCCCCCCAACATGAAGTAGTTTTTCTTTCTTCAAATTAATAAGAAAAGGAGGGAGGATATCATATAAAATTGTAGTGAATTCCAGTTAAAACTTACTTTGCAGTTTGTACATTTTCAGCTCTGAATGAATTCAGTATAAAATATATGTTGAATCATTAGGTTTCACGTACTGATCAAATGTCTGTGAGACCATATTCTCTTCTTAGGTGAGAAACTTGAATCTAAGCTGTTGTATTAAATCTATATTATTTGCATAGATTTGGTTCTTTATAAAAGCATAAACTAAAATGCAAACCATTGGCAATGTTTAATAATATGTTTGGGGGTAGAAAAGGCTTTTTAGTAGGTATATATAAATTTACTTTGAACATTCTGCAGTTGCAGACTACTATTTATAAAATAATCATTACAATGTATTTTGTTCAATAGAAAGAAACAAATATTAATAGAGAAAGTTTCTAAATTAAAGATGGAACTGAAGAACAAGAGTACCATATTCTCTGTCTCTGGAGTTAGGCATTGTGCAGTGAATAAGCATAAAGTTTATGGGTTTTGTAGTTACATTCTTATAATGCCAATATGTTTTATCCTAGCTCTCAAGACTTGCTGGTATTTTAAATCATTTGCATTAAAAGATACTGAAGTTTATCCTTTTCAACTACAAATACTGTAATTTTGTCATTGGAACAATGTTCTTATTTTAACAAGATCATTCTCATTAATCTATATTGATTTTGTTTAATAAATTTTTGTGTCCTTACTGGGTTTAATTATTTTATTCACTGATGCCCCTTCTTGCTGACACTTTGGTAATTTTTGTCTTTTCAGACATTAAGTCCATGCCTGTGTCCTTGATGAATTATTTTCATGTCTTTTTAAATTTACAAATGGGATAACAATCCATTATGTAATCGTAATAGTATAGATCAAAGTTGGAATACTACCTATATAATATATAAAAGTAAACTTTTTAAGAGGAAAAAAACGGAGAATGAGATGAACTATAATAACAACTACATTTTAATAAAAGAATGCAAGTTACCCAATTAAGTTGAGTAGAGAAGATTATTTCATTGCTAGTCTGATAAATTATGTAAGATTTCAGATTGCCATTTGTTCTCCAGTCAACTAAGAACAGAATGCCATAGGGAAAACTACAAGAGTATTTTGAAAATAGTATGGCATTACATTAAATATAGTGCAACATAATGATGGATATTCTTTGTTCTGATTTTAAAAGCTTTTTGAATTATGTCTTGCACATATAGTCAGTCTATAAATATTTTTAGTGATGAATTCTTTTATCAACTTTATTTAGGCCTTTATGTCATATCAGACATTTTCTTATTTTTTTTTCTTATTGTTTCTAATCTTGTAATTAAGATTTATTTTCTGCAGATAAAGGTAAATGACTTTTATTTGACATCATTCTGTTAACTGAGAGGACTGGGAGTAGAAGATTATGATTTCTTTTCAGTGTAGTAAATCTTGAGCTGCAGCTGTTGAGATACTTAGATTACAAATCAGAATAAGTATTTACTTTTGAATAATAAAAATTCTTATTTTCACATACTTACTACTTCATGTTTGAAACATGCATATCTGTGGCAACGAGGGGAAACAGATCACCTGCTAGTTTAAGTGCAGGTGATAAGGGAAAATGAATTCCTCATTTCTTGAAAATGTGACTCATTTTTTTTTATAGTAAATGGTTATCACGTATTTTAAAAAAGGAAAAGTGATATAATTCCACAGTGAGGAATAACCTGTGTAAAATATAGATGTCATGTGTTAGGAGCTCATGTAATTCAAATAAAATGAAAATGAGTAATGAATTAGAAACTCCCAAATTTAGAGATGTACAGAGAACTAATATAGAGAATTTAGGCATCTTTTCAGTTGCTTCTCAGAGACTGCTCCAAAGTCTTCCCTTGTTTATTATAATAAAAGTAAACTGAAATGACTATGTTAAACTACATTGAAGAAGACAAGCAGAAATACAAATGGAAGGCAAATATTGCACAAATAAGGTTCAGGATAAGACAAAGGTGACTATGTAAATTAAGCCTAGGGATCTGTTGCTAGTTAGTTTATGAAATCTTCCATTTGTTTCTTTTGCAGAATCTGTTATGATATTCTGTGTAAAGTGGGCATTCACAATTGCATTTAGGAAAGAGGTACTAAAAGTTTTCTGTATAAATAGCAGGTTTTCACTGCATTTATACTGAGCTTATATTTTTCCTCCCTTTGAAACTTCTGTATTGTCCATAATAATCTTATAATCAATATAGCATTTCTACATAATAATCTTTTTAGAAAAAATTATACAGTATCAAGTATGAAAAGATTATAGTGCTCACCATAACAAAGAATTTCAGAGTTTAGATACTGAAATATTGTTAACTATGATGGGTGAACATGAAACTTGATGTCCCCCCTGCTTTTTTTTTTTTTTTTCCATTTTGCTCCGTGGTATTAAGGAATAAGTTTAAAATAGATTTTTTCTACTTTCTCTTCCAACTTTGCATTGTCCGTAAATCATAGTGGTCTGAAGGAGCAAAGAGAAGAAGAGCATATACTCACTAGACATACCAAACCACTCTTGGGAAAACAAAACAGTTGTCGACCATGGTAACTTCATGACTAGATGTATAATTAATACACTGAAACTAAATTATGATATGGTACTTTCTCTAAAAATAATACTGTAGGGTAAGAAGTATATAAAAACAGTTGATATAAAAAATGTGAGTTAAGAAAAAAAATGTGTTCAGTGTAGAATATAAACCTGGATTCTTCCTGGTGAAATAGATCAATTGTTTTCTCATTTAACCCTAAGAAGTGAATATTCATTTCATTACAGGAGACTAGATTGTACCCAGAAATGAGCCAGAACCTCATAAGTATAAGATAAAACAATGAGGATTTTAAAAATTTATACTTTAAAACACTTTAGTATAAAATTTTGATTAGGGTTCTTACAAGTGAATCTTGCAAGTGAATCAATACATGCCCATACTTTCTTTTTCTTTTTTTTAAATTTTATTTATTTATTTGACAGAGAGAAAGACAGCCAGCGAGAGAGGGAACACAAGCAAGGGGAGTGGGAAAGGAAGAAGCAGTCTCCCAGCAGAGGAGCCTGATGCAGGGCTCGATCCCAGGGATCCAGGATCACACACTGAGCCAAAGGCAGACGCTTAACGACTGAGTCACCCAGGCACCCGCATTCCCATACTTTTAATTAAAGTTTATTGCATTCTTATATAGACTTTATACAAATTAGGAACTATAATTGCTCATATTTTAGTGACACTAATATGCTTACATGTTAGTGAGCTTTTAGTCACTGTCACTTTCAATTATACCCACCATTTACATATACATATGTATATATAATCAATTTTTTATATCAACAGAATACATCCATTTTAAAAATAGTTTGAATTTTTACATGTTTGTGCGCACATAAGCACCACCATAATCAAATATATAACATTTTCATGACCCCACAAAAGTTCCCTTTGTCCCTAGCATGTACCATTTGCTACCTCTTTTTACTAAATGGGGTATCGATAAAATATCTATAAAGTACAATTTGGTTAAATTGTACCAAAATGTTTGGTTTTTCTCATATTTTCTTTAAATACTTAAAAATAGCTGCTTTATAGTCTTTGCTAATCATATCATAACTCCAGTCCTTTCTGGATTTCTTAGTTCATTTATCTATTGGTTTTGAGCCACATTTTTCCCCTTTCTCATGTTAGTGATTTCTTTATTGAATATCAGATGTCATTCATTTTACATTGTTGAGTGGGGATTTTGTTTTTCTTTAAATAGTAATGGACATTTTTTTGGAGTGTTGTCAAGTTATTTATTGATCAGTTTGATCTTTCAAGGCTTTCGTTTTTTGGTTATGGTGCGTTTAGAGTTGCCTTTATTGGTAACTTAACTCTATTACTAAGGTGTTTCTTTTCTGGCACCTTTGTGGACTACCCTGGTAGTTAATGGACTCTTCACTCTGGAACTTGGACATCAGCTAGCGCTAAGTATAGTCTGGAAATTGTTCATTTTACAAGCTCCCAACTGTTTTTGGCCCAATCTTGTGGAGTTTGATTCTTCGTTTGCATAGCTGATTATTTTGCAATCAGCTGGACAAAGACTTACACAGATTTCTGTAGTTCTTTGCTCTGCTCTTCCTCTTCAGTACTATGATCCCAAAATTTTAGCCTCCTCAGTCTCTGCAATTTGACTTCTGTCTCTTCAACTCTGCAAGACCTCCATAGCATCCCCCTTCCTGCATAGTGATCTTAAAATTGCCTTCAAGAAAAAAGGCTAATTGTGAAGCTCACCACATTAGTTTCCCTTATCTCAGGCAAAACAGTCCTGTACTGGCTGTTGTCCAATGTTTGGAAACAGTTGTTTGTAATATTTTATTCGGCTTTCAGGTTGTTTACAGCAGGACAGCAAGTCTATTCCTAGTATCTCCATCATGGCCAGAAGCACAACTCTGGGTTTTAATTCTTTTGTGTTATTATAAACATAGAAATTTTGGGAAAACATCAGATTCGTATTTGCTCTACTCACACAGTTACTGATTTGGAGTTATTGTATTCCTATAGTACCATTCCTGTGATTCCTTTTCCTCATGCCTCATTCTCTATGTCCAAGGGCCTTTGCTGGTCTAACATCATTGGCCTCTCTCTGAACTTGCCCACTTATTCTGCACAAAAATGGAAATAATGTTTGGTAGGGGAACTTGGGAGAAGGTTGGAAAATCTTGAATTAGCCTACTTGTGTAGGCTGTACTTTCAAGTTAGCCTATCTTTAGGTTTTATTGGTACCTTTTAGTTAGCAGAGGCCTTTGGTTCTCTATCACTGTCTATGATTGGATAGGTGTTCAATTCAGGAAAGACGTTTGGAAGTCCATGGAGCAGTACATCCAAGTAATGGTGTCTACTTTAGCTGTTTCAGCACAGATTTCTTGGACTCCATTTATCTTCTCCTATCTACTACTCTGTTAATCCCAGATTTGGAGGGGGGAAAGGAATCATTGTTCCCGTCAAACCTAAGTATCACAGATATACATATTTTTTAGTTAACATTATATCAAATCACTAAATATTTTTAAGTGTGAGGAATGCAAATTGAAAAGCTCACACTCTCATTGATTGGGGAAATGTAACCAGATATAAATAAAGGCTACCAAGTTGTCTCTAGGAGCTTTTGTAGTCACTCAGTCTCTAGCTCAGCCTGAATTCCAATTTCCAGGTAAACTGGACCCTTTAGCCCTTCCACCAACTGGTAGATTCACATGCATATCACATCTGCTGCCTCAGTACTTTTTACAGTTGTGGTGCGTTGTGCTCTTTTTCATAGAATGAGATGATGAAATAGCACAACAATAGCAAATATGAAAGGATAGGAGGGCAAGAGGAGGGTGTAGGGCAGGAGAGAAGAGGGAACGGATAATACAGGATTTTTCAATAGCAGGTAATTTACGAAAGAGCTACATGGGCATCTTCTACTTGAAGGAGATAGTAGTAGTTATAAGAGACAGGTTGCACATGGATAGAAAAGATGATATAGAGGAGGAAACAGATGAAAAACTGCATTTGTCTTTGCAATCATATGCCACTAGGGATTCTTACTAGGCTTTAGGTAGTTTGTTCTTGGGAAATAAGTAATGTAGATATTCTAAATGGTAACTATAAACACTTATTTTAATGCTGTAGAATTAAGTCTTTTACCTATTTCATATTAAGATAGATTTAACATTATAACTTTGTTATTAGTAACATATTTTCAACACAATTATCAGCTTTGGCATTTCTTGAGTTTAGGTTAAAGGTTTTGAGAGTTTTTATTAAAAAGAATCATTTTCTCCTTTGACTTAATAACTTTAATTTTTCTGTAGTTATTGCTTCTGATTGAGGCTATTTATGAAATGTTATAGGATCATTTTGGTCTTAATGTTCAAAGAGAATAGATTAGAACTAAATATCTGAATTATACATTCTTTCAACAACACAATTTGTTCTAGTTCATATGTATATTGGTATGAGTATGCATATGTTTGGTATATTTATTTGTATACTCATGTGTTTGTATGAAAGAGTATGTAGCTCTGATATGAGAAGGCTTTTTTTTTGGTGACCTACATGTCAAATAGGGACATAAATTATTATTTATATATTTAAACATATTATTTTAGACATCATAACCATGAGGACTGTGTGATACATATACCTGCTCTTTTTAGGGTTAAATCAAACTGATTTAGATCATAGGAGTGATAAGTGTGTCTTAATTGCACTATTATCATGTGTATATATATAAGCATATGCTTTATGACATGTGTGTTTCATAGGGCAAGCATCTTGATTGTTGTAGCCACGTAGGAGGAACTCCATACATATTTATTGAATGTATTTTTACAAAGATTGGGTGGAAAAATGAAAATAGTTTGGTATGGTAGGAAGATTAATCTTTTAAATCTGTAAGAATGAGGACTTGCTTTATTGTATTTTTATTCATTTTTTTAAAGAAGGTAAGAGTTGGTTGAAACTCTCTCTAGTATTAGATTGACCACTGTTATCTTCCTGGTGGGATTTATCAGCCGAAAGAGAGTTTTGGCAGATATATTTTGTAGTGTTAGTCTTCCCAGACACATCTTTGGGCAGGGACAGTCAGGCCTTTGACCCTTTATTTTGAAAAGGCTCTTGTTCCTTTTTGATCCCAAAATCTCATTCAAGGAAAGTGTTAAAAGGTATGAGTTTATGTGACTACCTATTCCACCATGATCTTCTAGAACATAAGAGAACACTATTGCTTCTTTTTTTCTCCCCTTTGAATCTTTCTATGTGTGCGGGAAGATAGTATATATGTTTGTTTGGATAACTACTTGTATATCTTTTTTTTTAAGGACACCTACATCCTTTTTAACATATTATTTGTAGATGTTTTCTAATACAAACTCTCATGAGAATGATATTAAAATGGAAGAGGGAAAAATCTCATGGGAATAAAATTAAAGTTAAAATAGAAAAATAAAATTAGATGGAAGTTGCCATGTATTCATGAAATTGCTTAGAAAGAAGTTATATTTTAGCCATGGATACTCTTTCAGCACCACCCATCTTTTTTTTTGCAAGAAGTGGAAATAAATAATTGACTAGAAATTTTCTGTTTATGTTTTCTTTTTGCTTTTAAAGAATTGAATAAAATTGTGTCTGAATGTACATGAGAAGAGAGTATAATGTTCGTGACAATCTATGTAGTGAAATCTTAACATCTATCGCATCTGTTATTTGATGTCTGCTGTTTCAAATACTCAGTAATAAATCATTTTCATATAAGAAATAGAACATTCAAGAATTATGGCTATAAATCATTCCATTTTGTGGGCTTTTAATAAATCCATTTTATAGGCTTTTAATAAGTATAATTGATGGTATAAGATGTAATTACAGAAAAATGTCTGTTTTCTTTTGAAAGCCATATACTATTTCTGGAATTTGTAACTATTTACATATTTAACATTAATACTTATTTTTTGGTATTTCTAACATCTCATTATAATAATATAACATGCCGTGTTTCTTATTAGACAATGATCTTGGCAAACTTTTATTACGCTTCAAAATGTCTGATAAACAAACCGAGTGGATAGAAAACTGTCGAAGACAATTTTGCAAAATGATGAAGGCCAAACCTGATATAATCAGTGGAAGTGGTAAGTATGGTATTTAATTTTTGTGGTGTTTTTGATATGAAAATTATATTAATGAAAGCTGTGTTTCCTAAAGATCAGTGTTGACATGTCTAGAATACATAATACTGATTCCAGAAGTCCATTGACTTCTGAGAAACTTATGGTCCTGGAAAACAAAAATTACGATCTGAGATGCAGGGAAGCTGGGAGCCAGAGAGAAGGTGGAGGAAGAGGCCCACCGACCCTCACCCCCTAATGACAGTAAAATTGTAGGCAGCACAAAAACTGCCAAAAAATATTAAAATCTGAGAAAGTACTAAACTTTTTTTCAACTGAGAGGTCTTGGTCTTCACCCAGCTATTAGCTTGGTTTCAGCAGTAGAATATACCATATGACTATATTTTCGGAAACTTTATTGACTTTTTTATTGACGCATATTTTGAAACTCTGCCACATCTAGCCAAGTAAACTTAGTCACTCTTAAGGAAATTGAAATTTTATTTTGAGGGAATAGCTATGTTTTCTAAACTAGCAAATAAATTATTTTATATTCAAATATTTACATGTGCATTTGTTTTCTTAAAATCATTTTTAAATTAGCATTATTTTGAATAAAGGTCTAAGAAAAAGTTCTAATGGAAATATAAGGTAGATTTTTTGAAAGCTATAATTTAAAATTGCCTACTTTATTAGTCATGCCTTATGGTTTTCATATTTATATCATTTGTTATAAAATGAAAAGTGGGAAACAAAAATGTTTGTATTTTGTGTTTAGAGAAATTATATTTTCTGAGAACAGTGATATAATCTATGGGCAACTTAGAGATGAATTCCATAGATTTCCTTTTTGCTTCGTATATCCTAGAATGAGTGATTAAGAGCGCCATCAGATGCAGGATAAAAAGGTGGGGTCAAATAAATGCCTATTCTCTCTAGCGAAAAGGACCAGGAAAGGGTTAGCCTATCAAGACACACTTTTATAGAAAGTGACCACTTTATTTATTTATTGTTATTATAATAGTATTTTTTATTATATTATGTTAGTCACCATACAGTACATCCCTGGTTTTTAAGTAAAGAAAGTGACCACTTTAATCCAGCCAAACACCACAGAAAATCCTGGTAACAAGACTTGGGCACAACCTGGACTTCCATCCTTACCTGGCAGTAGTGGGGTACCCTTGCCACTCCTTGCTAGGATTGTATTAGAGGAGACAGAAAGTTAAGGATTTTCACTATCACTCAGTGGTAACAGGGCCAAACCTCTTCCTTCCCCTCCACACATGTGTTTGTCTCACACATGCAACAAATTTAAAATTAGAAGGTATCAGCAAAGAAATAAAACCCAAAAGGAAATTTTAGAACTGAAAATACTATAACCAAAATAAAATGCTAAATGGATTGGTTCAACAGTAAAATGGACAGAGGGAAGAATTGGTGGCTTGAAGGCATCAACAGAGAGGAAATAGACTGAAAAACAAAAAAAAATTAACAGAATCCCTTAGACATGTGGAACCATAACAAAAGGTCTAACATGTGTGTCGTTGGAGACCTGGGAAGAGGTTGTGACTATAAATGTGTTTGAGCAAACATAGCTAAAAACTTTCCAAATTTATCAAGAAACCTAAATCTATGGTTTGAAGAACTACAAATACAGTAAACCCAAAGAAATCCACACCAAGACGCAATATCGGTGCAAAACTTCTAAAAACTAAAGACAAAAAAAAAATCTTGAAAGCAGAGTTGGAGGAACAGCATACCTGCAGTGGAAAATCAGTACCATTGACCGTGGACTTCTCACCAGAAAAGATGGAGAACAGAGGAAGTGGCATGACATTTCAGTTGCTGAAAGAAAGAACTGTTAACCTGAATTCTCTATGCATTGAAAATGGTCTTCAGGAATAGAAAATCAAGATATTCTCAGGTGAAGAATTTGTCAATAGAAGACCTATCCTAATGAAGGAATAAAGGAAGTTCTCTGTACTATCCTCACAACTTCCTGAGATTCTACAATTAGTACAAAATAAGTTTTCTTAAAAAATATAGAGGAAAGTAAATATAAACTACTTGAGAACATTGAGAAAAACAGTCTGAATATGCTTATAATAATTTGTATGAAAAGTGGATATAGTTGGGTGCAGTAAGATTGTAAAGTGCCTGAAACCCATGAGTATAGTGTTAACTTCATGGGGTAGGGAGATGGGAGCCATGATTTAGCTCTTGAATGAGCAAGTGTTCAATGGTTGATTGGGAAAAAATTGGATCTCAAGTGTAATTATCTTATGATCTGATGTTACACTAGCAGTGCTAAAAGATAAAAAAGAATTAAAAAAGAATAAATCCAGGAGAAATTTTGCAGGCTTACAAACACTGAGCTGCCTTAATTTTGGAACCAGCTTTGTTGTGATAGCAGTGCCAAGGGAGAAAGCAGTCAATACCCAAGTATCCCTGAACAATCTGTCCTCATTTTTTCCTCATTAGATAAACCCATGTCCCTTTATAGTGTGTATGTACACACACAAACACACACACACACACATATACATATCTTATACATTTTGTTTTTATAGTCTGTGTCATAGTCCAGCCCCATGGAAAGATACGTTTAAAAAGGCAGCTTATAATAAAAAATCCTTTCTAGAAATTCCAGCTCTATCATTTGAAATAAAAAGATGCACTTAAGATGAATATTTTACAGTTTACTTTTCGGGTAGTAATATTCTAGAGTTAATTTGTGTTTAAAGTTAAATGTTTCATGATATGAACTAATTTCCTTGAGTTACAGATGATGGGATTTTTAGTGAACTGACAAGTGAAGTGGTTAGTCATGCTGAGATAAATAGCCACTCTAGTAATTATGAAAGTTCAGCTACACTTATATTTGGTTAGTTAGATGTGCCAATGAGATTTTAGCCATGGGTTTAACTACTATATATAGATCAGTTTTTAGTATTATTCCATGATTATAGCCTATCCTTCAAAATATTTGGAAGTGCATAGTGCTATTTATTCATAAGGGTTGCTGGGCAAAATGTATATATTGGAATCAGTATAAATCCAGAACCTTCTCCAGGTAGTTTGGTGATGTAATTTTTGCACAGGAAGTGTAGAAGTAGTTTATCTAAAAGCCTCCAGCATATGGATCTAATAGCATAATTTTGCATTTCAAGATCAGTATTTGCCAGAAAATAGGGTGCTTTGCAAAGTCTGCAATTAGTCTTAAGTTTCAGATCATATTGTGTTTAGCTCCACAGATGTGATAAAGAATTTTCTCAATTCACTGAAGTGTGTTTAGGTATCTGATGGCTAAACCTGATTCTGGGCATAGGATTCAAAGAATTGCTTAGCAGTATGCTATGACCTTTCCCATTAACTCAGGCACTTTACTTCAATGCATAGCATGTAGCAAACATATGGTTGTGCTAAAATGAGAATGATTATAATTTTAAATGGATATTTCCACTTTAACTTTTTATATAACCTCTGTTACTAATGTGTATCTCACATTTTATTCTTATTTAATTCAGAATGATTTTCTAAAATTCATTAAGATATTCTTAAAAAATTATAATCTCAAGAGACTATATTTTTTAACTTAAATTCAATTAATTAACATATAATGTATTATTTGTTTCGAGGGTACAGCTCTGTGATTCTCCAGTCTTTTATATAATACCCAGTGTTCATTACAACACATAACCTCCCCAGTGTCCATCATCCAGTTACCCCATCCCTCCAGCAACCCTCAGTTTGTTTCCTAAGGTTAATAGTCTCTTATGTTTTGTCTCCCTGCTTGGTTTCATCTTGTTTCATTTTCTCCCCTCTATATTAAATAACTTATAAACAAACACACAGAGGTTGAAAGCTCTCATCTAAGGGCTATTTATGTATAGATTCATAGATAAAAACTTTGAAACATTTTTCTGCGAGAGAATTTATCCCTACATAAAGATAGAACCATTAAACAACTGTAAGTTTAAATAATTGACAATACTGGTGCCCTTTCTGACCCTCAACTACTATATTCTCATACTTTTTAATACTTATTTTAATTTGAAATCAGAATATGAATAGAATTCAATTATTAATTTTTTTTACCTTAAGCCATTAAAATACTGTGATATGTAGCTTGTCAGAACTACAATTGTTGGAAAGCACATGTTGTTCCTGTTAGATTTTACTTTTTTCACATGTTGAACACTAATTTCCTTTATGACTTACGTGCTTAAAATGCACTGGGTTATGAAAAAAAGGGTCCATTTAGTTAATACAGGTCAGAGTCGATATCCTGAATGTTTTAAAAGGTAACTTAAGTTGCTTGAAATATATATATATATGGAGGGATGGGGTAATGGCTATATATATATATATATATATACATATATATATATATGTATATATATATATTCTGTATATGCATATCATTTACTTTATAGATATATTTCTTTCCAAAAAAACAATTCTTGGTACTATATTAAGTATAATTCAACTGATTATATACATTTTGAGACTAATAAATAGCAAACACAGTGGCATCATCTGTATGGCATTATCAGTCCAGTCCAAGAAAGAGTCATTTGTCCTTTCTAAACCAGATAGAGAAAAGCTTATTTTTATGTATTTATTTACTTTTTGAATACAGTTCTTTATTGTTTCACTGATAGGCATCTTTTCTGACTTTTTTAAATTAATGAACTTTCTTTTTTACAGCAGTTTTAGATTTACAGCAAAATTGAGCAGAAAGTACAGAAAGTGCCCATATACCTCCTTTGCCTTACATATGCACAACCTTCCTTGCTATAAACAGCTCACATCGGAGTGATAACACTTGTTACAGTCAGTGAACCTACACTGACACATCATTATCATCCAAAGTCCATAGTTTACATTAGGGTTCACTCTTGTTGTTTGCACATTCTGTGAATTTTAACAAATGTATAGTGGGGAAATTTATCCACCATTGTTGTGTCACAGAGAAGAGTATCATTGCCCTAAAAATCCTGTGTTCTGCCTACGCATCTTTCCCTCCACCCAACTGCTGGCAAGCTTACTTTTGATCCAGTTGCCTTGAACACATATAAAGTTGCAATGTGTATAAAGCACATAATATATCCTGGTCTTGAAAGGGAAGGGAATTAGGCCTTGATTGTGGTCTTGGAGTTCAGATAATTTTTTTTCTGTATGTGTGAATAATTATGATAAAAGATATTATAGCCTAATTAGTGATGATTTTCTTTCTATATGGAAATCATTTAGCAAATTCTGAAGTAATCCTTAGAGAGTCTAAAGATAACAGATGATTCTTTTCCAGTTTTACATTGAATAGGTTCTCAGTGAAGCAATTAAAATTTAATTTACATCAGAAACATTGTTATGAATATTAAAGTGGTATGTGTTTTGAATTGAACCCCCTTAAGAGTGTAACTGTGAAGAAGTTCAGATGACTTTTATCTACTAGTCTGTGACTTTAGAGATGAATTATCACGTATTATTCTTGACCTTTAATATCTTAATTATTCTCTTGTTTATTGCAGCTTTACTAGAATTGCTTGAAAAATTTGTGCTTCATCTCTCTGAAAGCCCTTCTGAATGCTACTTCCCCTCAGTGGAAAATACAAGTATGTTTAAGCTTCTTGAATTTTGAAAAGCACTTAATTATCTAAAAAATAGATAATATTCGATAGAGCTGTCTAATTAGATTAAAAATATGCACAAGGTTTCTCATCTTAAAAATCTCTCACTTGGTGCTATATACAGTGTAGATATCTTTCAATCTCTTCTGCGCAAATGTCTGGGTTTTCTTGTAACTTTCTAACTCCTTTTTGAGTTCCTGTTTACCGGTCAAAAGTTGTTTTTCATTAAGGCAGTGTCTTCCTCTCTTCTGATTCTATCCACTATCCTTTACGATCTCATTTGTTTGTACTATTTTACCTACCTCATATAACTTCGAAATTCACATCTTCTATTCAGAGATCTACTATAAGCTTCATTGTGGTATTCCCAGCTGCTTAATAGGTAAACATCACCTGGATGTGCTACAGAAACCCTCAAACTCAAAATGTCCAGCAGGGCCCTCACCTCATCATAACTTATTAACATATACCCCTTTTCTACATTGTCTGTTTTGGTGGGCATCTAAACCAGATGGGGTTCATCTGGGGTTCATCTAAACCAGAAACTGAATAATGATCTAAGTCCATATTTTCTTCTCAATTACCAACCTATGTTAATTCTATATTCTAAATAGATCTCAAATTTATATACTTAATTAATCTCTTCTTTGTTCAGGCCACCATTACTTCTTTTTTTTTTTTTTAGAAATTTTTTTTTTAGAAAAATTTTTTTTTAAGATTTTATTTATTTATTCGACAGAGATAGAGACAGCCAACAAGAGAGGGAACACAAGTAGGGGGAGTGGGAGAGGAAGAAGCAGGCTCATAGTGGAGGAGCCTGATGTGGGGCTCGATCCCATAACGCCGGGATCACGCCCTGAGCCGAAGGCAGATGCTTAACCGCTGTGCCACCCAGGTGCCCCAGGCCACCATTACTTCTTTTCTGGAGTTTTACAACAGCCTCTTTTCCTGGTGTCGCTGATTAGAATCTGATTTCTTTTCAGAGGTATTCTTTATGCTGCTCTCAGAGTGACCTTTGAAGTGCAAGTCTGACCTACTCATTCCTCTACCCCTTGGAAGATCAACATTGACCATTGCATAAAGTCTAATCTTCTTTCCATGATACCCAAAGCCTTACATTTTCCTTCCCTTTTCTTCCTCTCTGGCATCATGTCTTTCCATGGCTTCTATTTATTTTTCAGGAACACTAAACTATTAGCAGCACTGCCAGCTTTTCCCTTCCCCCACC
Organism: Ailuropoda melanoleuca; assembly: GCF_002007445.2. NCBI lineage: Eukaryota > Metazoa > Chordata > Mammalia > Carnivora > Ursidae > Ailuropoda > Ailuropoda melanoleuca. The sequence goes on along the minus strand of NC_048227.1, from coordinate 69,006,261 downwards.
CAAAGACACATTTATTTATTAAATGCATATTGTTTTCTACTATTTAATGGAATTTTTATAAGCATTTAGACACAGCAGTAAACAAAAGAGGGAAAAAAATCTTGCCTCCTGGTGGGAAGACAGACAATAAATAAATGCTTTAGTAGATCAAGTAGTATGACTATGGTGCCAAATGAGAAATACACAGCGGGGAAGAGGGCTAGAGAGTGCTAGCCTGGGAGGGGGGTTACATTATTAAATCATGTTCAGACTAGCAAAGTTGGGAGCAAGATATGTAGATATTTTCAGGGAAAGAGAATTCTAGCTAGTGAGCAGGAAAGAGATGAGTATGGCTGAACAGGAGTATGGGAGAAGCATTGCTGGTATTGTTGTTATTGAAGTCAGAGAGAAATGATGATACAAGGTTTTTGAAAGTCACTGCAGTGTCTTGAACATAGGAACATAGGCTCTGATTTATGTTTTTACAAAAGATTGCTGTGGCAGCTATGTTGAGCAAAGACTAAAGGGAGGACAGAGGGCTAAGGCAGGGAGGTGAAGTAGGAAGCTATTGAGAAGAGCCAGATGAAAAATGGTAATGGTTTGGATGATGATGTCAGTGGGAGATAGTGAGAAGTATTTGGATTCTGGGTATATCGTGATGATAGAGCCAACAGAATTGAGTAACAGATTGACAATGGAATGTGAGAGAAAGGAAGGAATCAAGGAAGACTTCAAGCTATTGATCCAAGCCACCGGAAGGATTAGATTATCATACACTGAGATGGAGAAGAATGAAGGAGAAATAGGTTTGAGAGAGGAGGTGAAGAGCTTGCTTTTATGTTATGTTTTAAATACTTGTTATCCATTTAAACAGTCATATTTTTTATACATTGGATATTTGAATCTTGAATTTTGGGGAAAGATGTGGGTCGGAAATATATATTACTCAATCATCAGCTTAATATATAAAGCCAATATGCATTTCTGTCATGCCTTTCTCATATTCTAACTTAATGTCTTATTCTTCATGTGACAGTAAACTCCTGTAGGGTAGTTTTCATGTCTTGTCTGTCACATCCTCTGCAACTAGAATGACAGTGTTAAGAAATATTTGACAAATAAAAGAATGGCTAAAAGGATGAAGGAGGAGGGCTTTATAAACTGTGTCAATCAGTTTGTCTTAATTTTAACAGGCAATGGATTTAAACCCTTTAAGATTTCTGAGCAAAAGCTTTACTTGACTTATATGTACTTTAGGAAGACTATTTTAGTGACTCTGTAAGGATGAACTAGAGTGCAGAACTAAAATCTGCCAAAGGTGAGTCTCCAGGACATGAAGGTTGGTAAAGAACTTGTGAAGAAAGCAGAGAAGTAGCAGAGACTCATGAAAATAGATAATCAAGGGATGTTGCTCCTCTTCCTTATAAGGGTAACATGACTTCTCTGTTTGCTGAAGAAATCATCATTTATATATTTATTCAAGTTGGACGCTATGCGTCGTATTTCCTAAAAAGAAAAATATATGCTTCCAGTTTGGCCCAGCCTATTTTTCTGGCCCTATTACCCACCACTGATCAAAGGCCTCCTGTGCATTCATGTCCCTGAACCTTTACTCCTACTGTTCCTTCTAGATGAGCATTCCTCTTCCCATATGATAATATAAAACTTAACTCTAAAGTTGCAGCTAAAATGTTCCCTTCCCTCTTACTCCCCTGTAGATGTTCCTCTTCTGTGCTTATTACATTCACTTTAAACTACCATTTTGGTATTTATTATATTGTATGTGACTAGTTTAAATTATTGCATTAGGTCTCAAACTCTTTGTATCTTTAATACAGTATTTGATGTGTCTTTATTGACTTAAATATATATACTGTAACATTTGCATCTGTATTCACACAAATACATTTGTCTAACAATTCTGAATATATTGATAGTTACAAATACACGTATGAACATATACTTAATTATTTATACAGCAGTCTTTAATGCAAATTTGGCAAAGGGATAAAAGAGAACATAAATGAGAACAAAGAAATGAGAGGAAAATACAAGGTAGCATTAAACAGAGATTGAGGTAGGTGAAGGGAATTGATACCTACTGAGCACCTCTTGTGATCTAAATAGCGTGCGGAAGGACTTGATGTGTGTTATATTCTTCAACCCTTAACTGCTCTTTGCGGTAGGCATAATCATCACTTTTAAAATCAGGAAACTGAGGTGCAGAGGAAAGAAAACAGAAATTGTGAAGAGAGTTTGAAGAAAAGCATTTGGGAAGAAAATTATAACTTTATGAATAAACCTGAAAATGTATGTGAAAAGATACAGAGATTAATGGTCAAGTCTATGAGTATGAGAGGAAATAAGAAGTAATAATTATGGAGATTTCCTGGCCAGAGTGAGTCTTCACTATAATCTCCCATTTCTACGGCTTTCCTTGGCTCACTGTTCTGTTGGATCATATTTTCTGTAGATAATCTAAAATTAACATTACATCATATACATTGTCCAAATACTCAACAGGACTAATTGGTCAGTGTGTATACATTCACTGCCCTCTGTTGAATTTCTAAATTATGATGAGGGAGATCTCAGATGTTGGCTCTTTTGAATGTATTATCTAGGCAGATAAACCCCAAATATGAATTTAAATTCTTTAAAGGCTCCAACTGAGTAGCTATCCACTGGAGTTTTAGAGTACAGACAAAAATAAAGTGGCTTCCTGTTTATTGATTGTATAATATATGTGGTTATGATATGGTAAGCTTGTTGCTAATATCATTTTCTTCCGATGGCTTTAGATATCCTCACCCTTCATCATTTATTTATTTAATTTTTTTGGCTGGTGGAATAATGATCTCCTATTGTAAAATTTCACTCTGTTTACTTTAAATAAATAAAAACCATGTTTTGATATAAAAAAGAAAATACTGGATAGATATATTCAATGTTTTTTCATGTTTCTTGAAATGAGAAATTGATTGTCTTTTTAAAAATGACAGCTTGCTTAAACCCTAAGGTAGCTGAAATTAGAATAACACAACCGTCCATCTGTTGTTAGCTCCCTCAGGATTCCAATCTATTATAAAATTTGCAGATCTGGAAAAATCAAATTAGTTTAGCTGTTTATCCCCTAAAAGAAAGAGGAATGAACAAAGTTTTGCACATTTCCAGTTTGTAAATCTATACAGGTATCTCTCCAAATCTTAACCGATGTTAATTTTTTGTTGGTTCAATTCCTGGAATGAGTTGGGAATTTTTTTTTTCATAATGTAATTCCTTCTTTAAATGATAAATTAAGTGCTCCTTTAAAGGTAGGAAATATTTTTAATGTTATACCTTTTCTCTTTATGTTGCTAATCAAAGGTTGGCAAGACATCAGAAAATTTTGCATTATTTCACCTTTTGACTATTAAAATACTTTTAAACTTAATATATATTGTTAAACACCTCTATACTTTGGATATTCAGCAAATACGTTCTTTTCCACCTTCCATTTATGGAGAATGGTTGTGAGTATGCTTAATAATTGCAAGGAAGTGTATAATATGGATTAATTACACTATCCTCAAATGGGGGAAATAGTGCATACACCTAAAATGATGAATTAAATAAATCGCAACAATTAATAAGAAAAAAATAAAGAAATAAAACTGACACTTTTAAGCTGGCTACTTTATTTCAGGCAATGTGCCTTTAAGTATGGTATTTGAATTGGTTATTGTCAAATGAGGGTTTTTGTTTTAAGTGCCATAGGTGTTCAGTGGAAGAGTGATCAGTGTTGACTAGTGCCATCAGGAAAGACAAGAGGAAGAAGTGATAATGGAGCAAGAGGAAGTGGCGCTAGTATGGCTAAAAGAAAAAATAGGAGAAGGAGAGTCTTGCAGGAAAGGGTAATAGCATAAAGACGTGGAAAGAAATCCTTTTTCCCGGATAATGCTGACTATACCAATTAGGGGCTGATACTCTTACAGTAACTTGGCCACAAGAAATTGAATTTTATGTCCGTATGAATTGAATAAAATGGGTACTTACAACCCTATGTTAAAAGAGAAGCAACAGAATCTGCAGACTGACTCTGAGAAAGGAAGGAGGTAGGAGAGAGTGTACTGACCAGTTGACTTCTTTGGGTGGTGAGAGTTCTTTGACCTTATAACTGTTACAACAGGGCTTCAGAAGAATCAGTAAACAGCCAAGCAGTAACTGCTTTTCTAACCATGGAAATGTATTCCAGTGGAGAAATTCTTTACTCTTCCGAAAATTAATTTTTTTCCACACCATTAGCCAAGTGCCAGGCAGAATAGATTTCATTTCTTCTATGCTCTATGTGCTAGCTTTGCAAACCAAAAATAGAACAGAATGCATTACCAGAGTGAGCAATTTCAGTCAATATTAAGTCAATTTTTCCAACTCATTTTGTTCTCAGACCATTATATTTACAATTACACGGATTGGTTATTTCAAATAGTTAATGTTTTGATTAAATTAGACATTAAGTAGGGTAAGTATGAAGCTACAGGCATCATTGTTTGGTTGACTTTTTATCAGCAACTTATTATACTTTTCATAGTGACTCCAGGGAATAGAAGTTATATTGTCCATTTGTTACTTAATTTCAGTTTACAGAAAATATTTTTAAGTCCCTATCTATTTCCATCTCCAACTTGCTCCATTTGATATGAAGTGCAATTTCTTGTTCATTCCTTTAGTCATTTATCTACTCATTCACTCAGTGTTTGTTAAGCACCTGTTATGTGTCTCACACATAGATGTTCACATTTCAATAAGTCAGTGGTTACCAGTGATACACCAGAGTCCCTTGAAGACATCCATTTTTATCGCGGAATTTTATTTATTTTATCCTATCAATTTTGTTTTATTTCTGAAGGTTTTAGTTCCTGCCTCCTAAGTTGTATTTAGTCCAGATTGTATATAAGAAGATTATTTCACTCAACTTTTGTAGTCCAAGATCTGTTTCTGTTTGTCAAGTTGTCATACATCAAACACAAATTTAAAATTGAAGTGTCTTTTCATAAAATCTTTAGTAAATAGAAAACTGTTTCCTGTCTTCTTCATTCTCGCTTGGAAAACTTTATTTTTTTCAAAGGGGTTTTATTCATACTACTGTCACCTATATCTATTTAATATTGGGATTTTTTTTGGAGTGGGAATTTGATGTTTGTTTTGCTATGCTTAATACCCCCGTATAGTCTCATTGAAAAGCCTTTTTGAAGATTTAACTACTACATTCTTTAAAAAGAAATCGTGTAGTGGAGTATTATTGTCTGATTTTAACTATATCTAAACTTTTATTCCTTTAAATGTGAATCTCAAGTTCAGTGCACAAGAAATAAGCTGTTGTAGAGGTCTTAAAAATACAAATGACTGGCTATCCATCCTCAGCAATCTCATTCAGTGGTCTGGAGTGGAGTCTGTTTATCTTTGGTTTTAAAAAAACTCAGAGAATTTTCATGTACAGCCGTAGTTGGGAACCATCATCTGTTGAAATGTGTAGAATTAAGTTTCTACTCTAAATATACAGAAACATAAACTTTTAGAGAGGGAATGGATGTGGGAAATTATTTGTACAACCACAGAAAAGTTAAAAGGACTCCTCAGACAGACAGGTAGATCACTGTGGAACGACTCGTTCCTTCCGTGGGAAAGAACTAAGAACCTGAATCATATACCATTGAGTGTCATAGTTCTTTTGGGCAACTTCTTGATCCTTAACTATTCCATTCTTCATTGATACAGAGATCAGCATTTTCTCCTATAAGCCACTCTGATCTATAGAATGTAATGGCATCAGGAAGGCTCATTATTAGCACCATTAGCCCACTGCACATTCTTCCCTACTGTTAAGATTCTTAGCTGTGTTATACTTTCCAAAAGAGGAACATTAGTATTACAAGCACACAGATCTGTATATTAATGAAGATAAATATTTCTTATGTTTAATAATCCAGTTTTATATGTACTAGAATTCTAAGTGTTATTATCTAATCTAAGTTAAAATTGTTCTGGTAATAGTTTATAAAAGTCAATCTTTTATATAAATACAGAGAAGTGAAATTCATAGACCAGAGAGTATAAGTATGTTTAACTTTATGAAAAATTGCCAAACCATTTTCCAAAATAGTTGTACCATTCAACATGCTTACCAGCAATGTATGACAGTTCCAGTTCCTCCTTATTCTTCCCAGCACTCGGTATTTTCAGTCTTAAATATTAGCCAGTTTAGTGGGTGTGCAGTAGTATCTCCATGTGTTTTTAATTTGCATTTTCCTGATGACAAATGATGTTGAACACTTCTTTTGAGATGTCAAGTGTTTTGCTTCTCACTCACCCCCATCATTTCTATATGGGTTTCATGACTTTATATGTTTGAGTTATAGTTGGTGGTTTTATAAGGATTATAAATACAATCTCTTGTCCAATTTATATTGCATATATTTTCTTCCATTGTGTGGCTTGTCTAGTCATTTTCTTAATAGTGTCTCTTGATGAATAGAAGATCAATTTTGATGAAGTCTAGTTTGTCATTTTTTTTCTTCTTTTAAGGTCGGTACTTTCAGGGTTTTGCTCAGAAAAATCTGCCTACATCAAGGCCATAAAGATAGTCTTCTCTACGTCATACTTTGCCTTTTAGCTGAAGGTCTGTAATCGATTTTGAGGTATTTTTGGGTATGGCATGAGGTAAGGGTTTACATCGTTTTTCGCTGATGTCTAGTTGTTCCACAACAATTGATTGAAAATCTTTCTTACCTCATTGAATTGCTTTTATATTTTGTCAAAACTTAATAGAGTATATAAGCAGGAATATATAGCTAGCTTGTTTCTATTCTTAGGGGAAAAGCTTAACATTGATTTTTGAATGTTAAACCAACTTTGCATTTCTCAGATGAAATCCTAATCATGATACTTCATCCTTTTAATATATTGCTGAATTTGGATGGCTAATATTTTAAAAATATTTTTTCTATTTATATTCATGTGCAATATTGGTCATTAGTTTTCTTCTCATGTCTTTGAATCATTTGGGGAACATGGCTATGCTGTGCTTATAAGTGTGCAAGATTGTTACTATTTTACTTATTTGATAGAATTCACTAATGACACTATTTGGGTCTGAGTTTTCTTCATGGTCTGCTTTTTAAATGTTTATTCAGTTTCATTAATAAATGTAAGACTCTTCAGATTTTCTATTTCTTTTTGGGTCTGTAGGATCTATGGTGATATTTCCTCTTTTATTCTTGATGCTGATAATTTGTTTTTTCTCTTTCTCTTTTTTCTTTATCAGCCAGGTAGAGATTTGTCAATATTATTGATCTTTTCAAAGAGCCAACATTTGCTTTAATTGATATCCTCAGTACTTCTTTATTTTCTATTTTATTGGTTTCTGTTATATTTTATTTCTTTTTTCTGCTGACTTTGGGTTTAATTTCCTCTTTTTCTAGCCTCTGTGATGGAAGCTTAGATCATTAACTCTAAACCTTTATTCTTTTCTAATACAAGTATATAAAGCTATAAAGTTTCCCCTAAGCAATGCTTTAGTTGCCTCCCAGCACATGTTTAGAAATGTCTTAATTATCATTTCATTAAAAATATTGTCTAATTTAGCTTGCTAGCTTGCTTTGACCTTGATTAATAACCTTCCTATATGCTATTTTTTCTATACATTTTACTTTTACATATTACTTTTCCTTTGAGTCAGTTATTTTTAAGTAAATTAAGAAGCAAGAGCAAACTATTTTATATTTACCCATACGTTTACAATTTCTTACACTCTTGTACATGTGTTATGTGTGTTATATATGTATCTGTATTTATCTGGTACCATTTCCCTTCAGCCTGAAGAACTTGACTGTTTTTTGTTTTGTTTTGTTTTGTTATTTTTTTAATTTTAATGTTTTTTATTATATTATATTAGTCACCATGCAATACGTGCCCTCCTTACTACCCATCACTAGTCTATCCCATTCCCCCACCCCCTCCCCTCTGAAGCCCTCAGTTTGTTTCTCAGAGTCCATAGTCTCTCATGCTTCATTCCCCCTTCTGATTACCCCCCCTTTCTTTATCCCTTTCATCCCCTACCGATCTTCCTAGATCTTATGTTCCATAGATGACAGAAATCATAANTTCCATACAAATTTAAGGACTATTTGTTCCAGTTCTTTGAAAAATGTCCTCGGTATTTTGATCGGGATAGCATTGAAAGTGTAGATTGCTCTGGGTAGTATGGACATTTTAACTATGTTAATTCTTCCAATCCATGAGCATGGAATATTTTTCCATCTTTTTATGTCTTCCTCAATATCTTTCAAAAGTGATCTATAGTTTCTAGGATATAGGTCCTTTACGTCTCTGGTTAAGTTAATTCCAAGGTAACGTATGGTTTTTGGTGTTATTGTAAATGGGATGGATTCCCTAATTTCTCTTTCTTCAGTCTCGTTATTCGTGTATAGAAATGCAACTGATTTCTGGGCATTGATTTTGTATCCTGCCACCTTACTGAATTGTTCTATAACTTCTAATAGTTTGGGAGTGGATTCCTTTGGGTTTTCCATATAGAGTATCATGTCATCTGCAAAGAGAGACAGTTTGACTTCTTCTTTGCCGATTTGGATACCTTTTATCCCTTTTTGTTGTCTGATTGCTGTTGTAAGGACTTCTAGTACTATGTTGAATAATAGTGGCGAGAGTGGGCATCCTTATCGTGTTCCTGATCTTAAGGGAAAGGCTTCCAGCTTTTCCCCATTGAGAATGATATTTGCTGTAGGCTTTTCATAGATGGTTTTTATGAGATTGAGGAATGTACCCTCTATCCCTGCACTCTGAAGGGTTTTAATCAGCAAAGGATGCTGTATTTTGTCAAATGCTTTTTCTGCATCAGTTGAGAGACTCATATGATTTTTGAATTTTTCTTTCTGGATAAAATCTAAGACACTGATAGATTTGTAAATCTATCACCCTTGAACCACCCTTGAACCACCCTTGCATCCTAGAGATGAATCCCACTTGGTCATGATGGATAATTCTTTTAACGTACTGTTGGGTTCTATTAGCCAGGATCTTTTTGAGGATTTTGGTGTCCGTATTCATTAGGGAAATCGGTCTGTAATTCTCCTTTTTGATGGGTTCTTTGCCTGGTGTGGGGATCAAGGTAATATTGGCCTCATAGAATGAGTTTGGTAGCTTTCCTTCTGTTTCTATTTTTTGAAATAACTTTAGGAGAATAGGTATTATTTCTTCTTTGAATGTTTGGTAGAATTCCCAGGAAAACCATCCGGGCCTGGAGTTTTGTTATTTGGAAAGTGGTTTATCACTGACTCAATCTCTTCATAATTAATTAGCCTGTTTAAAAAATCAATTTCTTCCTGTTTCAGTCTTGGTAGTTTATAGGTTTCCAGGAAGGCCTCCATCTCTTCCAGATTGCTTAATTTATTGGCATATAGCTGTTGATAAAAATCCTTCCAATTTCATTGGTGTTGGTTGTGACCTCTCCTTTTTCATTCATAATTTTATTAATTTGGGTCCTTTCTCTATTCTTTTGGATAAGTCTTGCCAGTGGTCTCTCAATTTTATTGATTCTCTCAAAGAACCAGTTTCTAGTTCTGTCGATTTGCTCTACTATACTTCTGGTTTCTAATTCATTGATTTCTGCTCTAATCTTGGTCCACCCCTTCCTCGTGCATGGATTAGGCCTCTCCCTCTGTTGCTGTTCCAGCTTCTTGAGGTGAGAATATAATAACTGCATTTTAAATTTTTCTATTCTTTTGAGTGAGGCTTTGATGGCTATGTATTTCCCCCTTAGGACTGCCTTTGCAGTATCCCATAGGTTTTGGACCATTGTGTTTTCATTCTCGTTGGTCTCTATAAATTGTTTAAATTGATTTTTGATTTCATGGTTTATCGAGCATGTTTATCATTCCTGAGCAGGATGGTTCTTAGTTTCCAAGTGTTTGAGTTTCTTCCAAATTTTTCCTTGTGGTTGAGTTCCAATTTCAGAGCGTTGTGGTCTGAGAATATGCGGGAATATTTTCAGTCTTTTGTTATCGGTTGAGACCTGTTTTGTGACCCAGAACATGGTTTTTTCTTGAGAATGTCCCATGGGCATTAGAATAGAATGAGTATTCTTTGGTTCTGGGGTTAGTGTTCTATATATATCTATGAGGTCCAACTTGTCGAGTATGGCATTCAAAGCTCTTGGTTCTATGTTGGTTTTGTGCTCCGGTGCTCTGTCTATTCTTGATAGTGGAGTGTTGAGATCCCCTACTATTAGTGTATTTTTATCTATATGTCTCTTTATCATGGTTAAGAGTTGGCTTGTGTATCTTGCTGCTCCTCTGTTGGGTGCATATATATTTATAATTGTCATATCCACTTGTTGGATACATCCTTTAAGAATAATATAGTGCCCTTCTGTGTCTCTCACTATAGTCTTTAGTTTAAAATCCAATCTGTCTGATATGAGAATTGCTACTTCAGCTTTCTTTTGAGGTCCATTGGCGTGAAAGTTGGTATTCCATCCTTTTACTTTCAGTCTGAATGTGTCTTTAGGTTCAAATGAGTCTCTTGAAGACAGCAAATGAATGGGTCATTTCTTTTTATCCAATCTTCAACCCTTGTCGTGTTATATGGGAGCATTTAGACCATTTACATTGAGATTGATTATTGAGAGATATGATTTTAATGATGCCATGTTGCCTGTAAAGTCTTTGTTTCTATAGATTGTGACTTTCTGTTCTGTATCACTCTTGGGGCCTTGTTACTTTTAGTGAACCCCCCCCTTAATATCTCCTTAGGGCTGGTTTCATGGTTACGAAATTGGTCAATGACTGGCAATTCTGGAAGGTCTTTATTTCTCCATCAATTCTGAATGACAGCCTTGTTGGATAAAGGATCCATGGCTGCATGTTTTTCTCTGAAAGAGCTTTAAAAATGCCCCCCCCCAACCCTTTCTCTCATTCCTCGTCTGTGTAGACAGGTCTGACATAATTCTGATACCTTTGCCTTTGTACATGAGAAATTTCTTTGCCCTGGCAGCTTTCAATACTGTATTCTTGGATCTAATATTTGCGAATTGCACTATGATGTGACGTGGCGTAGGTTTGTCGTAGTTGAGCTTGGGCCGGTCCTCTCTGTCTCTTGGACACGAATGTTTGTTTCCCTTGCTAGATTAGGGAAGTTTTCAGCTACAATTTGTTCAAATATCTCTTCTAGACCTCTGTTTTTCTCCACCCCCTCGGAGGTGCCAATGATTCTGACATTGAAACATTTCATTGAATCAGTAATCTCCCGTAATGTACATTCCTGAGAGTGGATTTTTTTGAGTCCAGATTCTATTTTAGCTTTTTCTTCTACTAACCCATCCTCCGATTTGCTGATGCGTTCTTCTGCCTCGGTGACCCTGGCCGTCAGAGCCTCTAGTTTTGACTGCATTTGGCTCATAGTATTTTAATTTCTACCAGATTTGCTCTCATTTCTGCCCTTAGAGATTCTTTATTTTCATTAATATTTTCATTAATATTTTTTTCAAGTCTACACATCATCTTGACCATTGTTACTCTGAATTCCATTTCTGATAATTTGGTTATATCCATATCCATTAGTTCTGTTGCAGAGGCCACAGACTCATTGTCTATTCTTTGCTGGGGGGATTTCTCCTTCTCATTATTCTGATGAGGAGAGGTTGCGGGGTTGTTCAGAGCCCAGATTATTGACCTGGACCCAGGCCGTGCACCCTTGTTTTATAGGGATCTTAGGGATGTGGGCTTCTTGATTTTTCAGTCTGCCTTCTGGGGGAGGGGCCTGCCGCGCCAATACTCAGGCAACCCTGTTTGGGTAGAGTCTCTGTGTCCCCTGCGAGGGCGGATGGGGATGGGCACACTGTGAGCCAGTATTTCCAGGCTTTTGTTCTCTGGCGGCTTTCCCTGGCTGTTTGCTGTGCCTCTTTTGAGAGTCAGAGCAGCAGTGGCAAATCTCAGCCTCTGCCTTAGAACAGAGATACCGCGGACCATTCTCCACTGATGTTCTGGCCACTTTAACTCTGTTTCTGTTGGTGCTGCTCAACCCTGCAGCATCCCGGGATGTGTGCCCCACACCCCGTGTCCCAGCCCTCACTTCCAGGGCTGGCGCGTCTCTGTCCTTTGTGTTTCTAACACTGCCAGCTGCCAGCCGCCCCCACGTGCTCCGGAGCTCCCGGTCTCAGTCTGGTTCCAGTGAGTGCACCAGAGTTCCATTTCAGTCTGGTCGCACGCGTTCCCCGGCTCACGTTCTCAGTCTGCTCTCTCGCGGGTGCCGGTCCACGAGTCTGCCTGCTCCCCCGTGCAGGTGGCTACTGCTTCCCGGCGCCCAATTTTGGTGGCTCCCTCTCCCTTTCGTTTATCTTCCGATATCTGTGCGCGGTTTCACGGCTCCCCGCTTCGTACCTCGAGACTCAGTGCTGGAGATGTTCATTTGTAGAGATCCAGATGTATCTTCCTGCGTCTCAGGCTGATTCCGTGGATATTCCTGCTGGTCTGGTACCTATCCAGCTCAACTCAGGGGACCGGCTGAAAAAGGGGTCCCCTACTCCTCTAAACTCTGCTGTTTTAAACAAAGCCCTGGAGACCCATCCTCCTCTGGCTGCCCGGGGAGGGTCCCCCTGTTTTTTTTTTTGTTTTTTTGTTTTTTTTTTTTTGAGTATAGTTGGCACACAATGTTACATTAATTTCAGGTGTACAACATAGTGATTCAATAAGTTTATACATTATGTTGTGTTCACTACCAGTGTAGCTGCCATCTGTCCCCATGGGTTGCTATTACAATATCAATGACTATATTCCCTACATTATGGCTTTTATCCCCCTGACTTATGCATTCTATAACTGAAACCCCTTCACCCATTTTGCCTAACCCTCCACCCCATTCTCCTTTGGCAACCATCAGTTTGTTCTCTGCATTTATCGGTCTAATTCTGCTATTTCTTTGTTCTTTTTTTCCCCACATATAAGTGGGATAATATGGTATTTGTCTTTCTCAGTGTGACTTATTTCACTTAGCATAACACCCTCTAGGTCCATCCATGTTGTTACAAATGGCATGATCCCATCCTTTTTTGTGGCTGTGTAATGTGTGTATGTGTGAGCGCGCACATGCACGCACATATATATACCACATCTTCCTTATCCATTCATCTGTCGATGGACACTTAGGTTGCTTCCATATCTTGGGCACTGTAAATAATGCTGCAATAAGCATAGGGGTGCATGTATCTTTTTGAATTAGTGTTTGTTTTCATTTTCTTTGGGTAAATACCCAATAGTGGAATTAGTGAATCATATGGTATTCCTATTTGTAATTTTTTTAGGAATCTCCATACTGTTTTCCACAGATGTACCAGTTTATATTCCCACCAACAGTGTACAGGGTTTCTTTTTCTCCACATTTTCGCTAACACTTGTTTTTTCTTATCTTTTTTTTATTTTAGCCATTCTAACAAGTGTAAGGTGATAGCCCACATTTGATATTTGTCCAAGAATGTTCAGTGCTCTATATTCATGAAAGTCAAAATCTGATAAAAGAAACACAAATGTCCCAGAAAAATAAATTTCAGGATATACATTGAATAAACAAATTTCAACATATTTACATAATGGAATACTACTTGTGATAAAAAAAAAACACTATTGACACATGCTACAATATAGGATGAATCTCAAAACATTGTGTTAAGTGAAATAAAAAAACACAAAAGTGTACGTACTGTGTGAGTCCATTTATATGATGTTCTAGGTAAAGCGAAACCAACAGTGAAAGAGATCAGAAAAGTGGCTGGTTTATGAAAAAAGGATGTGCAGGAATTGTCTAGAAGAGAGCATGAGGGAACTTCTAGATGATGGAAATAGTCCATATCTTAGAGGGGTGTGGGTTATACAGCTTGTATGCATTTGTCAGAATTAATTAAACTGTATATTTAAAATCTTTATATTTCTTTGAACATAAGGTATACCTCAATAAAATATGATCTTCTAATTAAAAATCAATCTTATAATACCCTATTATGATAGTTGATAGGAGGTGGGTCTATTTCAAGGCTATAGAGATCTATAAAGCCAAAATATTTTATTGAAACTACTTAAATTTTGCAAAGTCAGCCAGCATCACCAACACTGCAGCACTGAAGTCTTACATTATTTAAACTTGGGAGACTAAAATATAATTAATAATAAAACACAGGATCACCAGGAGTGTATTCAGGTACTGGCATAGAAAGAACTTCCTGGCTATGAATGAATTTAATGAATGAATTTAATCTGATTGTGTTGTGAACATTGGTAAAGCCATTTAAATTATGGTTGACTTTTTAAAAATTCTGTTGATAAGACTAAGAACTTGAAATTACAGTGAACATATGAATGATGATTAATAGTTTTTAAAAATTGGCCATTTTATGAGAGTGAGAATAATTTGTGACATGTATGTTTTTGGTATAAAGTAATGGAAACTCAATTTCTTTTTTTTTTTTTTTTTGCTAGGAGAAGGATATTGGCTCATATAAATGGAGCAAACTGTCATTAGCAATATGTACATCTAGAATGTACATCTATTAGTACAGTTAGATTTATAAATAGGAATTCTAAGATATATAAAAAATAGCTTCACTGCTCATTATAGGCCAAATGTAACAATACTGCTAAGTTTGTGTTCTGATCTGAATAAGTAAAACTCAGATGTAGCTTATCAAGTAATTATCAGAGCACTTAAGTTTATTTTATTTTGTTTTATTTTATTTTATTTTATTAATTTATTTTTAAAGAAAATTACCACACTTTGTGGGTAAAAGACAAGTCTGGTTTGGCTGGGATTATGAGGGCTTCCTGGGGCATGAGACTTTCAGAGCTAAAACCATGCAAGGCCTAGGCAAACTAGGAAAAACAGGGTACCTTACCTCTAAGAGTGCTAAACGATGAATTATTGCTGGTCCAATGAGTAGATGTTTGATAACAGTGATGTTTAATTTGTTGTTCTTCCTTATCTCTGTAGATCTCAAGTCTAGCCATATTTTAAGGTTCAGTTTAAGTGCCACTTCTTCGTGATCTCTCTCTCTTTCTGAATTCACATAACACTTTATATCTTTACCATTCTTGTTCCACTTAGTCCTTTAAAACATCTTTATCAGAGTTATCTACATTCAAATTTTATCTCTGGCACTGCATGGAAAGTTCTTCTAGGGCATGATGTTTTATTTATCTTTTATCCCCCATAGCTTCTAGCATGGTGCTTCACACTTATTTTGTCAGAAAGGGTGTATTAAAAGGAATGAATGAGTCCACAAGTTAATTATAGATTATACCGATGGGATGAGATACTCCAGTGTGTAATAGGAAAAAAACAAAACAAAACTACTGACATGCGTATGAGAAACCCAGCTTTTAGTCCTCTTTACCACTAGATAACTATGTGATTTTGGACAATTCCTTTAATATTGTGTGTGTGTATGCACATGCACACTACAGTTTCTTTAGCCAAAAATTGAAAGTTATAACTAGAATCTTCAATGCTATCTAATGATGCTATTGAGCATTCACTGTTAGCTTTGTCATCCATGTTCTCCAGACCTAATCCAGACTTTCAACCTCTCCGGTTGTCCTCCGTACCGTATAGCCCCTTCACTTTTGGTAGATCACAACTCCTCCTTCACAAAGAAAACCTGCCTGCTGGAAGAACCTTGTTCATCCACCCTCATATGTAGTTATACATTATAAGCTGTATACTGAATATTCCTTTTTGACACTCATGTTTAAATCTTTAAGAAGTGAACAGCCATACTTATACATATTTGTAATTCAAAATTTTATATATGCATTGCTTGATGAAAGTACAATATTCTAGATCATTTTGGGGTTAACAGCTTTTGTGTTCTGAGAGCTGAGTAAAAATAGATTGCTTTAAAACTACAATTAGTTTTTTGTACTTAATATGCTTTTAAATGATTTTTATGGGAGAAGAGTTATTTGTAAAAAGTTTCCTGTTAATTTCTTTGAAAATATAACTGACAGCTCTTAAAGGAACAAATTCATCAGTGTTTTCAAAATTCACATTAAAATATGTAAAAATATTACTTTCATCAATTTTCAATTAAAATGTGATTATTATGCAGACTTTTATACATTTTTATAACCCAGTTTTCTATTGTTTTTAGCTACTGATGCAAATGTGAAGAACGAAAGTCTTTCATCTGTGCAGCAGCTTGGCATTAAAATGACTGTCAGGTATATTATAGGGAAATATCTCCCTTGTGCATTTCTAGAATTTGTTTTATCTACCTGATATGTGCTTAATAGTATTTAACAACCAACTATTTTGTGCACTTTAAATGCAGAGTTTATCATTCAGAAAATAATAACTTTGTTTTGGGGATATTGGCACATGATTAAATTACCTCTGCTGGTAAATCAGTTATGGTTCATTATCATTTCAGAGGCTAATTACAGTGTACTTAAGCCTCTATGACTACAGGTTTTAAAAAAATTGCACTGTGAAAATCAGCACAATCATACCATTTTCTAAAATATGATAGATTTTAATTGTCAAGCTATGGTGATGAGTATGAAAGTACCTTAAGGATAGATGCCAAAGTTAAAAATGAATAAGCTAATTATAGTAGTTTAAATTTTTAGTACTCAAATTGTAATTTTCAAAAGAAATAAAAAACTAAACAGCAGACTGTGAATTAAGGAGTGAGTCTCCTCTCTTGCTTATTAAATGGGTATCTTAATAGTTCTGTCCTACTTCAGTACATAATCTTTAGAATCAAATATAAAAAAGATGCATATGGAAGCTTTTAAAATGACTATTTTGATAAATTCATAGCATTATAGTGAAAAACGCGATAGTAATTCTGGCTAATCCATCTGTATCACATAAAGCATGTAACTCATTGTTTTGTGACCCTATATCTGCTTTTTATTTTGTAATGTCCAATTTCTATTCTGAAATGCAATCCACAGATAACATGAACAGGCTAGTCACATATTTTTTTAAATTCAATATAATGTCTTATTGGTAAGAAGTAAATGGAAAGTGATTTGTAACGAAATGTTTGTACCCAACTACAGTATATGACATAGCTGTCAGCCATATAGAATCATTGTGATTTTGGCAACTACAAATAGAGACTGATGGTATTAGGTGCTTCAAATACTGCTCGACTTTTGCCACTGGCAAAGTGACCTTCCAAAATGGAGAGCAAGTCTTAGGCTTCAAACAACGAAGTACTGTCTTTCCCTGATTTATACATAGTTGCATTCAGTGTATAATAAAAAATATAGAAAAAAATATTTTATGATCTTATATAAAACAGAATTGGTTTCAGATAATTACAAATAGCTTCTTCACCCATGCAAACAACAGGCAGGCCATTTGTAAGTGGTTGTGCAGGACTGTCCCACATGTAATCTCCTGACCATCACTCACCAACTGCTGTTAGTGCCCCCAGTCACTATGCAATCAAAAGTGCCCCCATGAATTCTCAAGTGGCCCCAGGAGGGGAAGGTGCTCCCTCTCAGAACCTTTGGACTAGATGAAATCTAAAATTCAGTCAGTCTAACCTGTCAACATTACATATTTTAGATTAAGTTCAGGAAAAAATTCTTGTATTCTTCTCATCTTACAGTAACTACATTTTGTTTTGTCATTACTGTTTTATTTTCCTTTAACGTTGTCGGTATTTACCAGGTAATTATTGCTAATCCAAATATACTTACCAGGAACATATATGGATTGTTAAGCTCTCCCTATAAGTGTTCTGTATAGCATAGTTAAGCTAGAAGTAGAAGAAAACTTAAAACCTTGGGATCTCAGGAGAACTACGGTTGATGGATTTTAAAAAGTGAATTTGCAATGCAGGGCCTGATGTTCTTCATTTTGTATGTTTTGTGGGCTTTTAATGTAGATATGGCAAGTTCCTCAACCTGTTAAAAGACAGTGCAGAAAATGACCTTACCTTGGTTTTAAAGCACTGTGAGAGATTCCTGAAACAGCAGCAAGCTCCCATAAAATCTTCTCTTCATATCCTTTTTGAGTGGATTCACAGTAATTGAACGTTATGTGTTTTTCATAGTTCTTTGATAGGGTACCTTAACACATTTATAGTAAAATAATGCTTTAACCTATATTGCTGATTCATTATGATGTACATTTATAGTATTCTGTATTTTAAATATGAATTTTATTAAATTGGGTAGTAATTACTAAATTCATTCTTATTGAATCTTAAACTGAGTAATTAAAGTTATTAGTCTATATTTTCAGATACATACAAGGAATTTTTAAAAATAGGTTTAGTATATCTACAATAAGAATATTTCAGAGTTAGTAAATCTAGAATAACAATTGAATGTACATTTATTTTACTTGAATTGGTTATTTTTCAGAAATAGGTTTGACTTCAAGGGAAAAAAGTATACAAACCATTTGCATTAACTGAATTCTAAAAATGTATGGATTTTTAAATATTTGATTATGTTAGTAATTTAGCAGATAACCTAAACCAGAGAAAGAAGATGGTACTATGTGGGGCGCCTGGGTGGCGCAGTCGTTAAGCGTCTGCCTTCGGCTCGGGGCATGATCCCGGTGTTATGGGATCGAGCCCCACATCAGGCTCCTCTGCTATGAACCAGCTTCTTCCTCTCCCACTCCCCCTGCTTGTGTTCCCTCTCTTGCTGGCTGTCACTATCTCTGTCAAATAAATAAATAAAATCTTAAAAAAAAAAAAGATGGTACTATGATTTTAATGACTTGAATAAATGTTGCCACAAAGCGGACAGTTTTTTCTGCCTTTGCTAGTGCCATTGCACTCCTTTACTTATGTAAGTAAATAGCACATAAGCTTGTAAATTGGTTGAAGATAACAAGAGGACTAAGTATCACTATCTCTTTCCTGATGGGGATCCTGGAAATGAATATTAATGGAATTCTTATATTTCATCTTGTAAAATAAAATACTGCAAAATTTCCTTAACTGTGCTTTTCAGTCTGCCTGCAGGGGACTTACGCTGGCCATGACTGGTTTGTATCTTCTTTGTTCATGATAATGTTGGGAGACAAAGAAAAAACACTTAGATTTCTTCAGAAGTTCTCCAGGCTTCTGACCTCTGCTTTCCTTTGGTTGCCAAGACTACATATTTCCGTAAGACTTTTTACTCTGTCTTTAAATGAGTGTGTTAAATTTTAAGGCAAATCCTACTTAAATTCATTGGGATCTTATTTGTAGAGGGCTCTGTAATAATTTATGTTCATTTTCTACCTGAATGCTTTTTGACTGATTCTCTTTGAAGATACAGAGTTGACATTTCCCAAATGCTTGGTGTCTTACCTAATGGTAACTGAATGAAAGATGAGTGATAACGGACAGATTATTAAATTTTAAACTTTCATTTAGTAAATTATAAAAAATAATATGTAAAAACAGCTATTGAATTTTTTATTGTTGCTTTGTTAGAAGGAATCACTTAAATTACAGTATAAGAAAGTAATTAAGTCAAAATTGTCAACGTATTCTATATGGAATATGGAAATCTATCATGAGTTTGGAAATCTATGATGAGTTCTGATTACAGTGTGTTAAAGGGTTTTACTAGCTTCATGAGATCTTAAGAGTTCAGAGGTAAGAGCATCCCTCAATTTACTAATGTTTCTGTATTTTGTTTTACTTACTGCCATTAAGATCTCCAACTTGTACTATACAAGATAGGCTAATACTTCCCAAACCTTTCCTATGACATACTGCACATGGACAACGCAATCACATTGCACCCAAGGATAAATAAGTTAAGGGATTGGGAGCGTATGTGGAGTTCAATGAAAGCATGTATTACATGTTTCACAGTATATATTTGTGATAAGGAATAAAAAAGCAAAGAATCAGGGAGGACTATATTATAAATATTGAAATTTTATAATTTTATGCTTGAAATAGCTGTATATAATTCCTGGATAAGAATTTCCAGCCCTTGTACTTCAGCATAAGGTGAAATTTGCTCACATGAACAGTCAGAAGCAAATGGCAAAAGAATGTGTACCACTTTTTCTCTAATCAGTGGAAACTAATTTCCTTCTGTTAACCAGAATTTGAATAATTCTTTAAATTGTACATGAAGATTTAAAAAATCTTAGATATTCCCCTCTTCCATTTACAGATGTAATGTTGAAAAACTTTTGATAATGAATATAGATTTTGAATCCAATCATACATTTTCATGTCAAGTATTTGAAAATGATACCTGCATTCCACTAGTCTTAACTATTCTAGCTTAGTATTCAGATAGTGACACTGTCAAATATCACCAGTCAACTTTTTTTTTAAAGATTTTATTTATGGGGCGCCTGGGTGGCTCAGTCATTAAGCGTCTGCCTTCGGCTCAGGGCGTGATCCTGGCGTTCTGGGATCGAGCCCCACGTCAGGCTCCTCTGCTGGGAGCCTGCATCTTCCTCTCCCACTCCCCCTGCTTGTGTTCCCTCTCTCGCTTGTTGTCTCTCTCTCTGTCAAATGAATAAAATCTTTAAAAAAAAAAAAAGTTTATTTGAGAGAGAGAGAGAGAGAGCGAGCACAAGCTGGGGGAGTGGCAGAGGAAGAGAGAGAAGCTGAGCAGGGAGCCTGACTCAGGGCTCCAGCCCAGGACCCTGAGATCATGACCTGAGCTGAAGGCAGACGCTTAGCGATCTAAGCCACCCAGGCGCCCCACCAGTCAATTTTTTTAAACCATAATTTTATAAAGTTGCATTTTTGCTTTGAATCTATAAACTTTTCATAAGACATTATTTTATTTTTAATGTAATAGTGATATGGCACTCTAATAGGGTTTCTTCCCATAAAACTGAAATCAGGCAGGACTCTAGCAGCTTGGATGTTATTAGATTTATTTTGATAGCATCATTAAATATGGAATATAGATCTGTGAATGGAATGGAGTGACATGTTACTCAGGATGTTTAGATGAACTCTTGACGTAAAGCCTTGACATCTTTCTGTTGGTGCAGCTGTACGATCAGTGAACACTTATGTAGTGCCTTACATAGTATCATTTTTTCTTTTCAACTTCTCAATACAAGTTGAATATTTTGTTAACCAGGAGTTTGTTGTAGTGCTTCTTTGTAAAATAACATTCTGCTAATATTCCTCTTCAGGGATTTTGTCTTAGAGCTGTTAGCTAAATGTAGTTACTAATGTTTCTACAGTCACAGCTCCATGGTATAAATGTTTTTGATTTAATCATCTTACGGACTGGTGCTTTTTCTATGCCACTTGTTAATGCATTCAGTAGTAATCTTAATACATTATTTAAAAAGTAGTCCTTTTCTATTTTGTTTGTTCCATTGGTTTCAAACATTGCAGTGACACTTTCTATGCAGGTTAATAAAATAAGCTAATCTGAAGTTGTCTTGAGACACTTTGGCTTTAGTTATTAATAGCATAAACTTGTCCACCTTCTTTAGCTCAATCTCATTATTATAATCAGCCTCAAAAAAGCTTCAACCTGTGCCCCAGTCCCACATTCTTCAACCTTATTACCCTGTTCCTTTTCTTCATAGCCTATGTCAATTCTTAATATGCTGCTTAATTTCCATATTTACTTATTTAAATACTTAAATGTGTAAGCTCTAGGAGGGCAGGTTTTTCTGAATTTTTTTTTACCAGTGTGTCCCAAACTATTTCCAATAGTAATTAATTCAACAGATAGGTGTTGAGTGTGTGAATTAATATTTAAATACAAATATGTTAAGGACAGTAAGCTTTTATTACTTTAAAAAATGTATTTAAAAGATAATAGATCCTCTGCATTCTTAAGAATGAAGAATGTTGTAAGCAGTTTGCATCAAAAAGGTATAAAAAATTGGCCCTGGATAAGCAATATAGGAAATAGTGGAATATGACTTTGAAGTTTTCAAAATTTTATAAATTAACACTATCTACTCATGTGAGATAAAAATAATTTGAAAATTTTTTTCCTTTGAAGTCTTTGAGACCAGAAGAATCCTTGAATGTATTGACTGTATTAAATTATCTTTCATTATTATTTGTTCTTAAAAAAAAATAACTTCCTAAATGATAATATACTAATTCTTTATGGAATTTAATGGAGAATCAGAGTCTGACTAATTTTAACATAAAAGCAGTTAATAAAATGACAGATTATGAAAGATCAAAAAATCAATTATTTCCACGTAGGAATACCTAGTTTCAAGTAAAATAAATACTGAAGTATTTAACATTCACATACAGATAAAACTCCATTGATGATAAATCAAACTAAAGGAATAGTCAAATGAACTAGTGTAGTTCAACAGGAAGATCAGGGGAGAGTTACATATGTTTTATATATATACAAATGTGTGTGGATATATACATTTATTCCTCGCTTACTCCTCATAAAATTAAAAATAGTTAACACAGGAAGTTGAGAGTTAACAATTCTTTTTTTTTTTTTTAAGATTTTATTTATTTATTTGACAGAGAGAGACAGGGAGAGAGGGAACACAAGCAAGGGGAGTGTGAGAGGGAGAAGCAGGCTTGCCCCTGAGCAGGGAGACCGATGCAGGGCTCAATCTCAGGACTCCAGGATCATGACCTGAGCCACCCAGGCGCCCCATAGAGTTAACAATTCTAATACCGTTCAAATGTACATTTAGATTAAAATTTTACAACCATCGCGTCATGGCGCACTTGTAAGCATTTGCAAGGCATTAGCAATAGTAAATCCTGTGACCAGTCACTTGTAGGACAGAGAACTAGTGTCAAAACCCCTTTCTTTTATATATAACTTTAAATCTTAGATCCATTTTTAAAGGTTCCATTTTCCCATGTGCTTTTTTTTCCCCTGGAGAGGAGAAAGGTCTGTTTCTAGAGTTACAGAATCAGAGTTAAGATAAAATGTTTTCGGTTCACCTCCTGCATGATGCGTGTGCTGCTCTGGTTCACTGCGGCGTGGCCAGTATAGCGTGGCCTGTTCTTGCACACACATCCCCAGAGTGCAGGACTGAACTGGACTGGTTTGGGCCCATTTAAATTGGTTTGGAGAGTTTGTCTTTCTCATAGGGTCTTTCTATTTAATTTGCATAGCAACTTGGAACTAGATTTTTCTTAATGTCAGGAATAGAGTGACCATCAGAACTACCTGTAATAGAAGAGAAAAACCAAAAGACTGCTTACTACAGTCCATTTCTTAAGGCGCATGTCTTTCATTTTTAATCACTAAAGTAAAATACTCTGAAGGGTGTTATTTTATAAAGTCCTTGCTTCATAATATGATGCTTTCTTGTATATCCCAACCCAAAAGTTTTTACTGATATTCTTTTTCACAGTTTTAGCATAGTTTCTATGTTATGTCACTTAGATGATATATTAAATGCTGTTTTCCTACATGTGTTGTGCTTAATCCTATACTCTGAATTTTATTTCGAGTTACCTTTATTAAAAGTTGCCATCTTCTCAGAGAGTTGTGACTAAGCAAAACACTATAAGTATAACAAACAGGCTTTATAATTTGATGATTTCAGAAGACTCTGTTGTGGATCAGAGTTGTTATTATCGATCTGGTTTTATGAACACCACTTACTAAAAATTAGAGTTATGGAATGGCAATTAATAGGCCAATTAATAAAACTTTTATTATAAGTGAATGTATTTGATTACAATATACAGTCAGTAACATCTTTTCTTATAATTCAGTCAATAATTTGTTGCAGATCTATGCTATGCAAGGCTTGGTGTTGGGACCTGTGTTGGTTACAAAAAAGTATGGCATAATTTCTTCCAACAGAGGATAATCCATAAGCATAGAAGGACTCTTGCCTGAGCTTTGGGACTCCATTACATAATAGCTTGTTTTTTTCTGAGAGTGTAATTAGTCTCTTGTCTCCATCTCTAAACACACGTACTCCAAATATATTGTTTTCAATGCAACACAGAAAAGATACTGTATAAGAATTATTTCTTACACATACATTTCTTACACTATTATGCATATATTCAGAAAATTATTACCTAAGCTTGCATTAAAAATTAATATATATGTATAAGTTGACTTTTTTGTGTTTATTAAACTCATTAATTCTACTGTACAAATAGTCATTACTGGAACATGTATTTCATAAAAGAAGACAAAGGATATAAATTTTCAGTTATATATGTATATACATATATATGTATGTATATATACATATATAATTTTAATATGTATATATTAATGTATATGTAATGTATATACATATGCATAGTGTGTGTGTGTGTATATATACATACATGTTTTAAAGATTTATTTGCTTGAGAGAGAGAGAAAGAGCATGTGTGCGTGTGTGTGGGGATGGGTGGTGGGGAGGTGGGACTTGGACTGAAGGAGAGGGAGGGAGAGAATCTCAAGCAAACACCCTGCAGATTACCGAGCCTGATTCTGGGCTCCATCTCATGACCTGAAGATCATGACCTGAGATGAAATCAAGAGTCGGATGCTTGACTGACTGAGCCACCCCAGTGCTCCTTAGTTTATATTATTTTTAACTACTCAAAAGAAAGTTTATTTTTTGTCCTAGACATTCACCTGAGGTTGACTGTAAGATGTCCACTTAATATGCTATAGTATGTCTCTAGTCATCAGTATATAAAATTAATTTTTTTGTGTGTACTCTGAGGTATCTCTGAGAACCTGTCATAAAATATATATTTCTACATATATATTCCCATAAATCTATATTTATGCAATGTGAAATGGTAAATTGTCCTTTATGATGATAAAACAGGAAAACCACTGATAAATCATCTCACTGGTTTCAGAAATTTTGGCATATAACTCAAACCTAAATCTTTAAAAGCACTTTAGCAATAAAGTTTGAAAGAAATCCTCATTTTAACTTGTATATAATTGGTATATGTAAGTTTGATTTGTTTTAATTTAAAAGCATTAATTTTCTTTTATTACAGTTAACCCAGTAAAGAACATAAAATGCCTTTCTGGAAGTTTCTTAATTATTCATTCTACAGAACTAATTTGAATCTAAATTTTTAATATAAGTCCATTGGGTATAGTTGCTATTCTATCAGTTTTTCTTGACACAAAATGATACCTCCCAAGTTCATTCTTTGTTTTAAAATGTTGTGGTTAGATGTTAGATTTATAGTAGCACTCATTGAAGTATTATAGAGCAATCATGATGACATAAATTGTACCTAAGAGCCAAACTGAAAATATAACCAACCTTATGTAGAAATTGCTGAAAAATGCAAGTTTGTATATATTCACACATATATAGATGGACATATAAATAAATGTAAAATATAAAATATATAAATTATATAAGATTAATATGTAATTATTATAGAAATACATTCAAAATAGCTGGTCTAAGAACTTTGATGGGAATGAATTATGCATTTTTCCCCAGTTTTAGTGATGAATTTCTTACAGAGTTCCCAATTTCAGTTATTAGTAACTCAAGTTCAGATTTAGGTTAATGTTATCTTAGAGAAAGGGGACTATGCAAATATCCCAAAGAGCTGATAAACTGAAACTTTTTAATGTGATAGAATCATTGGCCAAAGCCAAGGATAGCAAGCATATAGAAATACACTCAAGTATTAAAATATAAAGCTTTATTACTTGTGTTCTTGTACATTTATTCTTTCATGCAACAACCATCCCCTTCATTCCACAAGGAGCTGAATTACAGTATTAACTTTATTTCTTTGTCTTGAACGGTATAAACATTGCCTTAATTGAGATTTATTCTTTCTACAGTGTTTATAACATTCTGACTTTTTAACATTCTACAGTGTTTAAAACGTTCTGCCTTTTATAATGTTTGCAGTAATTTGTTATGCTACCACATTAATTTTGAAGTAGCAATTCAAAGCAAGAGATTTAGGTAAGTTGGTTTGATTATTTTACCTTAGTTGAATGTTGATTAATTCTCAGTTTCTCCTTTTCTTGCAGAGGTACCTAGCTACTGATACTATAGAATCTGGCATCCATCCGGTATATTTTTGCAGTACTCACTACATTGAAATGCTCCTGAAGGTGGAGGTGCCGCTTGTGTTTTCAGCTTTTCACATGTCTGGTTTTGCACCATCCCAGGTAATCCAGAAGAAATAATGTTTCTTCAACTCCCAGATCTCAGTGTCTTTAAAGAAAATTAAATTCTCATCAAATATAGGAAATACATTTAAATTAATAAGATCATACTTTTCTATTTAAATTTCTAAACTGAATTTTTTCCCCTAGGTCTGTTACAATATATAGATTTCTTTATAGTAGATCACTGGCATTCAGATTTCAAGTTCAACTTCAGCTATTCAAGGACATAGACATTCTGAAGTCTATGACATGTAGGCTTTTTGATGGAGATAATATCTGCTTCATAAGGCTAATGTAAGGATTAAGTGAGGTAACTGAGGGTAAGAATTCTTAACACTGAACGTCTGGTATTTGAGATACTGTATCTTAACCTAACAAAAAAGCCCAGTTCTCTGTTTCTGCTCTTGGAATCTGGGAAGGATTACTGATTTTTCTAGAGCCTGGTTGTGCTTGTGGTCACATGCAGGAGTGCCTCCTGTGCATAGGCAGTCCTTCATTGGTGGAGGGGTGGATTGTTTCTTTACTGTGATAAACAGGCTACAACTTAAAATTTTAGAGCTTAAACCTTTTTCTATTTTTAGAATAAATCTTTAGGTCAGAGTTCCAGAAAGTAGAAAGACTTAACCAAAAGATAGGAACACTTTTAAGACTCTTGATGCATATTATAAAGTTGCTTTGATCTTACTCTTCTAACGGAAATGAAGAAAGTATCTGTTCTTCAGGTCTGGGTATTAGGCTTTTTCATAGCTAAATTAATAGGTGGCAATTTTCTCTTTTTAAAATTGTGTGGGTTTTTAAACATTAGCAAGGTTGACTGTAATTCCATAGCATAGTTAATAGTTGAATCTTCTTAATTGACTGTTTTAGCATGTTTATTAATTTGTATGTTCTTTAAAAGTAACCCCACTATTCAGATCTCTTAAGTTCCTGTTATGTATTTTATTTACTATTGTAATTTATTACTTACTTATTTTCTATTAGTGTTTTTATGTATTTACTATTATTTATTGTATTTTTCTCATTACATCCTAATAGTATGTCTTAATGCTGGTAGGAATATACCTGTCATACACTTCCTTACTCTCCCGTGAAAAAGCTAATTTAGCCATTTCTATTGATTCCTTTATGTTCCCTCTAAAGTGATTTTTCCCAGTTCAAATTGAGCATTTGGATTTGGATGAAATTTAAATTGCTATTATGTTCACTTTTCTCAAAGTAATTTATAGTTTATGCCCTTACAGTACTCAGCCTTCCTATCTAAGAATGTAGTAAGTTTTTTCCATTTATTTTCTTTGTATTATATTTTACTAATTTTGTATAGTTTTTTCCATTAGGTGTAATGTATTTCTTATTACAGATATTTCTAATTAGTGTAGCTTGAAATTTCTTTTTCAATTTTATTTCCTTTGTGGTTACTGTTAATAATTAGTAAAGGCATAAAATTTTCTGTAGTCATTAGGTTGTACATTTTTTCTAGATTTGTGTTCTTTCCAACTTTGTTAATGTATTTTATTTCTGTTTCATTTTTAATTAAACTCTGTAATTTTCCAGAATAATTCTAAATAGTGGCTTGCTTGTTTTAGACTTGAACAGTTATTAAGAAATCATTTAGTATTTCACCTTTAAGAGATTTATTCCCTGTCATTCTATGGAAGAATCCTTCTACTTTATGTAAAATATTGAATTTTGTTTCCTTTTAATCAAATAATAATGTTGAATTTTGTCAAGTTCCTTTAGGGTTAAGATTATCTTAATCGTGGGGTTTATTTGACTTGTTAATATGACCATGGGTAGATTTCTTAATAGTAAACAATAGTTGCATTTCCTTGGATTTGCCCTCATGGCAATCTTTTCCTTTTAACTAGAAAATATAGTTCTTGGTAATGTGCTTCAGACTTATTTTGAAGAGCCCTATGTCATGTAATTGCATTTACTTGCATCTCAATACTGTGCCTGTTGAGTTTTAAATTTCCTGAAGTTAATAAGTCTAAATATAACACGGAATTGCATGTAATGAAAAGGAATATTCTTTTTTGGCCAATTGTATCTCTTACTTAGCATTTACCTAAAACACTTTTGGGAATTTTGAATCATAAAATGTTTAATTCTGGTTGGAAGTAGATACTTAAATGTTTACTATAAGCTCAATAATCTGTTCTTTCTACTCTTCTAAAAATCCAAGCTAGGGAACAAAATATTTCTGAGAGCTCTTTTTGCCATTGTAGTGTTGCCAATCATTTATTAGTTCCTAACATATATCCTTTAATTTTAAAAAGGACTGCCACAAACTGTGGGAAAAACTTGTAGTACCTCTGGCCTCACTGTATTAATTTGATACCTTTTTATCATTTTGGCGTTTATCAATTTGAAATTGCATATATATATATAGCAGATTTATCTAATAAAACCCACTGCATTATTTCTAAGCAGTAATGTTATGTTTCTTATATTATCTAATGTAAAAATGCTTTTTTAATGGCTCCCAATGTGAGCTAATCGCTTTGTGCCTTAAGTATATATCATTGCTTTGTTGATATTATTTGCCATTTTACTGCTAATTATAAAATATGAAACAACTTTTAAGTAACGAATAGGTATAGGTGCTTAAGTAATCGTTTGGATACAGATTTTGTATTTCAAAGCTTATTCATTTTGATCTAATTAGGAGCAGTGCTTTTTGAAGTTGTGTATTTACAGACACTAAGGGATTGGTTGATTAATGTAGGATTTGTGAGTAGGTTGCTAAATAAAATACACATATCTCTAGAGTAAAATATATGTTCAACTAGAATACAAAAAAAAATTAAAATAGAAATATATGTTGATTAGTGTTTGAGAGTAACTGAAAGTGGAAAATAGAGATTCAAATATATAGTCTTCCTTTTTAAATGAACAGGAAAATCACATGTTCTGATTAACTTTTTGACCAGTTTTATCCTTTGGTAAAACATTTTCCTTATTGTACTTTATTTAACTTTCCTAGCTTAAGAAAAGTACCACAAATCTTTAATGATTTATCTCTTATAATTCCTTGGAGTCATTATTCTGCATATCATTATTGTACTATACTGTGTCAGCAAATGGGCTAACACGGATAATCCACTGAATATACTTTAGAAAAACCTCATGGTTTTTTTCTCATTTGCTGTTTTTTTCTCCTTCCCCCATCATGAAGACTGGATTTAAAAAAAAAAAAAAACTATTCTTACATTTCATATCTTGTGACATAGTGTTTTTTGAAAATGCAGAACTATATAAATGCAAAGCAGAATGTTTCTTGTTCAGAGTCCTATTCATAAATGTGTGTGTGTGTATATATATATATATATATATATATATATATTATATTATATTATATTATATCCCCAGGCTTTCTCTCTTCTCATGTTGTTGATGTTGCCATTTGAAATAGTACCTTTCTCCCTGTACCACATCTTTGCATCAACTACTTATCCTTTGTCCAAATGGAAAATTTTTTTCAATGAACTACAAGTAGATTTGAATTTGTGTACTATTTCTATACTTCTAGTAGAAATCTGTATCTTGCCTTGTGGAATAGTTATTTATGTACTTTACCTCTTTAATAGTTGAAATTCCTTCAAGGTACATGTGCCCGATTTATCTTCAGGTTCTTTGGGTATGTTATCCAGTATCTTTCCTAGAAGTACAATAGAAATACTCTTATGTATAATAACTCTTTGCGGTGTAAAGATGTATTTCCAGAGCTTATCTCATTTAAAATTTTGACTACTTCATGTGATAGGGGAAATTCAGTGAAGTCAGTGAATTGATTTATTGAGGTTACCTTGATAGCAAGGACTTCACTTGGAGCCACATCTTTTGATTTTTAAATTAGTTTTCTTTCTTTCTTTGCTAATATTCTTTCTATAGTGTGAGCAAATAAAATAAGGCCAGAAGAGTTGTGAAAAACATTGTCTTTGAATCATAAAACTTGGCCATTTAGTTCATACTTATTCTGACTTAATCAGGCACCAATAAAAAATTGTTTTAACCAAACTTTTTTTTATTTAATTCTTATGGAAATTTTTGAAGATTGTTTTTTTAATCTAGATACAAGTGAGAATAATTTACCTCAGATAAAATAACTGTGTTTATCTCAGTGTTGCATCTTAATGTCTTTTAGTAGCTTCAGTATGGTTGAAGAACAGAATTTCCTAGGAAGGTTATGGTACATTTTGATATATATCATACAAGTATGATGTATATCATACAAGATTTTCTTTCCTTATAAGTCTAAAACAGCATATAAATGTTTTAAAATGTGATTAGGTTTAAGGAACAGTGGTTTACTATAGAAACGAACATAATTTGTTTCACTTTCTTTGCAAACCATTTCATTAATATTTTTTCGATTAATATAAGAACTCAGCTGCTTAGTTTTGAAAATGCAGTACATTTTTGGACTTATAAGAGGGAATTTGGCAGTGTCTAGCAAAATCATATGTGCATTTACCCTTTAACCCAGCAATCTCATTTATAGAAATCTATCCAGGAGATTATCTGGCAAAAATTTGAAAATACATATAAATGTTTGTTATATCACTGATTATAGTATCAAAAGACTAAAAATTGCAAATGTCTGTAAATAGGGGCTTGGTTGAAAAATTATGGTTTATCTATGATGGAATACCAGGCAGTTGTAAAAATGAAAAATACCTCTGTATATTGTTTTGGAGTGATATCCAGGATCCTTTGTTAAGTGATAAAAAGGTGAAGAGAAAGAGTGTTTAGCATGTTAACATTTATGTAAGAAAGAGTGAAGCTACAAATGCATGTACAAATGTGTTTTATTAAAAACATGAAAGAATGTATCACATTTTTTTTAAATGATTGCTTGTTAGGGACATGGAGGGAATGAGCTGCAGAATCAAGGAATATACCTTGCTTTTGTATTTTTACTTTGGAATCATTTAAATATTTTATATAGTGATATAAATACATATAACCAACAAAATAAATTCTGTCCCTAAGAATATAAAGTCAAACTGAATTAAATGAACTTAACAGTACATATTTGATAGTATAAACTCAGGAAAATCACTGTATCACTTTAAAACACAGTAATTTGACTGTGTCAAGTGATATGTTGTCTAAAGACAAAGAACAGCAAAAATACTGTTTTAAGTAATCATATTGCTTGTGGTAGTGCTGGAATTCTAAGATTATTTTTGTTTTGTGTGATAGATAAAAAGAAAGATTGGTGCCATTGGTTACGGAGGTTTTTGGTGTGTTTTAAAGCAAACATAGATATAATTTATAGCACTTATGATGTATTTTCTTTTAAAAAGTTTAAAGAAGGGGAACCTACAGGGGAAAATGTGCTGGAGAATCTTATCAATCAAAATTTTGAAGCTATGATGGATCTGGTTCATGTACTGTTTTTCCTTACATATATATATATATATTTGAAAAATTCCATAATAAAAAATGTTTTATGAGTTCATCATTCTGCTTGGACACATACTGTTTCCTTTATCCTTTTAGAATTTTAGATTGTTAGCTGACTTGCAAACCTTTGCATTCTATAAAGAGAGAAGTTATTTGCTTAAGGATTAAATACTGTGACTCATTGCGTACTCTTGTAGGGGAATACGATTTTAGAATTCTGTTATAGTTTAATAATTCTGAATCATCCTGCACACAGAATAGCTGATATAATTTCTGTCAAATGAAGAGGGACATATATTTAAAAAGTGTACATCTCCCCCTTTGAGTGTCAGCTCTATGAGAGCAGGGACTAAATGTCTTTTGTTCACTTAAAAATTATAATGCTTGTTTGTATATTAGGTACACAAATAATATTAAATGAATAATAAGCATTGTATTTTGTTATAGAATAACATTTATATAGCACTTTATATACTTTCAAAGTGCTTTCAGTTATGATCTCATTTTCCCTTCCTAAATTTCCCATATGTAGAAAAAGACAGACATTATTTCTGTTTAATGGAAGAAAAATAGACAATGTACAGAACACAATGCTTGAATGCATGTAAATGCCTGAAAACTGCATTAATAACTGTGTATAAGGAAGAACTAATTGCAGATTCTGGGGTGACTTTCTTTTAACCAGTAAAGATAAGTATCTCCCTACATATACTTTAACTTCAGATATCTTTGTTTGAACCATATAAAGTTGTGAGGTTTCAAGATCAAAATGAATTTAGGATCAGCAGTTTCACACCTTCCAACCTGTAGAACAGTAAGGCTGCTGAAAAAGAAGATGGACAAAATCTGTGACCCCTTCATCTCTGTCTGCGTGTTACTCACCCCTAAAACTGACAGCTGAATGGGAACTGCTTTTTCTGGCTGCAGGGATCATTTGTCCTGATTTCTACTCTTCTTTTGTTTCTCCTTAATTCATCCAGAGACTCATTTTTATTAACATAGCATGGCCATGAGTTCCTTGGCATTAATAGCTCTAGCAAAGAACAGAGACAGAACCCTGGCAGCAGTGTATTAAGGGAATTAAAAGTATTACTTCTAGTCAAAGAACTACTGACTGCTTCAACCTGTCTAGTAGAGTAAGAGTAGAAAATATCTTCTCCCCAGTTCAGTAGAACCATATAATTTGGGCAGTGGAAGTTTGGTAATAACTCTGCATGCCAAGCTACCTACTCTTCAGGTCAAGATCTAGGAGAAGAATCCTATTAGTGCTAAGACTAAAGTTGGGACCAAAGGAAATATATTCTGCCTGCTGATAACACTGGACATTCATAGATAAAATTCAATACTGAGTTAACTCATAGGCTCTATGACTAGATTTTGAAGCATTATAGAAGGGGCACATAATATTTATAAAGCAAAATCTTGAACCTGAGAATGGAATTACAGTAAAAAATCAGAATAAAATATTTGGTGATATGTAGTTGACATTACCAATAATAGAAAATACAAATGGAAAATGAGATGAAAAGGTATGCCCATAATAGCTGAAGTTAAAATGTTATTGGTTGACATAAGTAGTAACATAATGGAAAACAAAAATTCATTAATACCATCTGGTATGGGCTGAGTTGTGTTACCCACCCCCAGCCCTAAAATTCATATGTTGAAATCTTCACCACCACTACCCTCAGAATGACTGTATTTGGAGACAGGATCTTTAAAGGAGTAATTACATTAAAATGAGATACATTAGGGTAGGCCCTAATCCAATTTGTCTACTGTCCTTAAAAGAAGAAATTTGGACACAAATATCCAAAGGAAGATCAGGTGAAAACATAGAAGACTGCCATCTACAGGCCAAGGAGAGAGGTCCAACCCTGCCAGCACCTTGATCTTGGACTTCTGCAGAACTGTGAGAAAATAAATTTCTGTTATTTAAGTCACCTAGTCTGTGGTACTTTGTTATGGCAGCCTGTGCAGACGAATATACCATGTTCAAGCCACTTGAAGGTAGAATCAGCAGTCCCCAAAATTGAAAAAACAAAAAACGAGTTTTAGGAACTATTCAAGAATATATCTTTAAAAGGATAAAATAATAGAACAAAAAAGGAATATTTGTGTATCTGTTTTTTAGGCCTATGACAAATTGGGATAAGCCATTATATATATTCCCATTCCCTGCTCCCCACCCCCAAAAGCAAAAGTACAAGAGGAGAGAGATTCAGCAAAGGAAGTATTTCCTCAATGGTTCTTTGTAAATCATAAATGAAAATTAGAATACTGGAAAGTAATTATGTTAGTTTCCTAGGACTACAGTATCAAAATAGTATACTGGGTAGCTTAAAACAACAGAAATTTATTGACTCACAGTTTTGGAGGCCCGCAGTCCAGAGTGAAAGTGTTGGCAAGACTGTGTTCACCCCTCTGAAGGCACTAGGGAAAGAACTGTTTGATGCCTCTCTCCTAGTTTCTGGTAGCCTTAGATGGTTTTTGGCTTATAAATGCATCTTCCAGTCCTGTGTCTTCACATGACATTCCCCATGTGTGCCTTTTCATCTTCCCTCTGTATGTATGTGTTTCTTTGTTCACATTTCCCCTTTTTATCTGATATCGGTCATACTGGGACAGGACTCACTTTAGTGATCTCATTTTATCTTGATTACCTCTGTAAAAACCCTGTTTCCAAATATTGTCACATGCACAGGTACTGTGGGTTGGTTAGATCTTGGACATACTTTTGGGGGACAGTATTCCACCTATAACATTAATGTACCAGAATGTTAACAGTGTTAATCACTGTGCCATCGTTATGTGGGTTTTTTTGGTTTTTCTTTTACCTTTTCTATTTCTTTTTCTGTAATGAGCATGTATTCCTTTTATAATCTGAACAATCTGAATGTTATTCAAAAAGTAAGATAAATGATTTTTGTAAAAGTTTCCCTTTTAAATTATTTTCTGCATTAGCTCCCAGTTTTTATGTTATATAATCCTGCTTGGTTTAAATTATTTTCTGATTCAGCAAGAGTCCGTTTGCATTAATGTAACATTTAGCAATCTGTCACCTGTGTAATTATACATCTGTGATTGTAGGTAGGGTAGAAGAAACTTCCATCTCTGAATTAAAATCGTCTGTTAGCATTTGTTATCTGTAGAGAGCAGACTGATGTTGTGGGTAAGAGGAGGACTATATGAATCAAGAAGGCATTTAGCAGTAGGTATACGAGCAGTGTGAACACCACCAGTTACCTCTACGTCTTGAGTCCCTAGGCCATGAAAGTTTTCTCACGCATTAAGCAAATAGATGAAGCATCCTAGTAGGCAGGATGTCTTTCTGTTTGGATCATATGCCAAGCTCTTCATTGGTTTTGTGTGAGTTAGTGGTTACTGCTTTTTAAAAGTGTGGTTTTATAAGCTTTCAAATGAAGTGACTTCTTTTTTTCTAGATTTGCCTACAATGGATAAGTCAGTGTTTTTGGAATTATTTAGATTGGCTAGAAATCTGCCACTATATTGCTACTTGTGTTTTCCTTGGCCCTGATTATCAAGTGTATATCTGTATCGCTATATTCAGACATCTGCAACAAGACATTCTGCAGCACACTCAGACTCAAGATCTGCAGGTTTTCCTAAAAGTAAGTAACTTTAGGGGGGAAACGGTGGTTAAGAGTTCATAGCTAACTTTGACGGGATGCTTATATGTCAGATACTTTTCTCGGCAATCATTGGAAAACAACCTTAAGAGGTAGGTACTATTATTCTTTTTTTTTAAATATTTTATTTATTTATTTGACAGAGATAGAGACAGCCAGCGAGAGAGGGAACACAAGCAGGGGGAGTGGGAGAGGAAGAAGCAGGCTCATAGCAGAGGAGCCTGATGTGGGGCTCGATCCCATAACGCCGGGATCACACCATGAGCCGAAGGCAGACGCTTAACCACTGTGCCACCCAGGCGCCCCGGTACTATTATTCTTATTTTAGAGATGAGGAAACTGAGGCACCAACTCAAGATAACACACCAAGGAGTGGTGGGACTGCTGTATGAAGAAGCTAAGCTGGCTGTTAGCCAGTGTGCTATCCCACAAGATGTATTTTCTATTTATATCTATATCTATCTATATCTACCTATACATATATTCCTTATATCTTATCTGGTCACTAAAAGTTCAAGTTACTATGTTAAGACAGAGGTTTGAAACATTTTTAAAACATTTAATGTAATTTCCTGTGCCTTCGTATTCTATATTTTTTAAACTTTCACCTATTTTTATAAAATGTTTCCATGAAAGATGATTCTATCATAACATTCTTTTTAAAAATTCACTACATTATGTAAGTTAATATTTTAAAACAAGATATAACTTGCTTTCCCTCTCACAATAACGTGAGTTTTGAAGCTCTGGACTTTAGGAATATAGTTATATAAATACATCCCTGTGTGCAATTCTTGATGGAAGTCCAACTCTATTTAAGTTAAAATCTCTCCTTGAATTTGAAGTATGTTTCTCCTGCTCCCCTCACCATCCCACAGGCACATATACACATGAATACACTAAAACCAGTATCTGTCCTTTGCTAGGTTTAGATCGACAAATAATTTCTATGTTAATTAATTTTATCATTATTCTTTACCACTAGATGCATGTCAGAGCTCTTTTCCCTTTAATAATGATTTGCTATAAATAAATGTTATTTATTATCCAAGATGCCAAACTATCAAGAATTTTTATTTTATAAATACTGAATTCAAAAGGTCTCAAACTTTCTCTGTATATCACTAGAACTGTTATCTTAGGAACTTTTTTTTTTTTTTTTTTTTTTTAGAGAGAGAGAGTGAGAGCAAGCCTGAGCAGCGTGGGGGTGAGGGGTTGGGGGAGAGAGAAAGGATTTTCAACAGGCTCCAAGCCCAGCAGGTAGCCTGGCACAGGTCTCCATCTCACAGCCCCGAGATCATGACCTAAGCTGATATCAAGAGTTGGACACTCAACCAACTGAGCCACCCAGACGGTCCTTAGGAACATTTTTAGTGAAAAAATATACCAAGACAATGATTGTGCATGTAAAAGGAAAACGTAGGTAGAAAAAGAAAACTATCTGCAGGAGGTAATTTGAAGAACAGGGATGGTTAAATGGGGATTATGTTGAGGACAAAATGTGGGTCTCTTTTTGGTAAGGGACACTTTCATCACTACTGTGGTCAATTATAGGAATTTCAGAGTCTGAAATTTTCCCAAGTGCTTATAATATCCTCCAACCTGTAATTCTCTAACCTTTTATCTCACTTCAGTTTCTCTTACAGTGTTTGTCACTAGCTGAAGTTTTTTAATATATATTTTTGTCAGTCTTCCTCAGTATAATGTATATGTTCCACAAGGACAGTGATTTTGTCCATCTCATTTACTAATGGTATTTTCAATGCTATAATAGGTGCCCAATAAATATCTGTTGATAGAATAAACAAATAATACATATAAAGGGAAAGGTGAACTTATTTTTTTTCACATTTAATAACATTACTAAATTCTTTAAATCTAATTAATGTTGGTGGTTATTGCAGTTTCTTCTCTTTGTTGACTATTTCTTGATAATGCTATCAGTTTAAAACTAAAGAATTTTTAAATGAGGGGAAAAAGGTTACTACTGAAGTCCTATTTAAATTACTAAAATTTTAATTGAATTGGTTTAAATCCAAACTAAGAACAGGTTGGCAAAGAATTAATTTTAGCGCTTGTCCTGGAACTAACCTTACTTCTTACAAGTCTTCTGTTTGTATTCATCTGAGGGATTAGAAAAAATGTCTTTCTGATATTGGACTTCATTTTATTTTTTGTTTTATTTTCAACAGGTAGGTCTCAAGTTCATCTATCCCTTTTGGTGCTCAATTATTTTTCTTGTGAGATAAATTCCAGCATGGTTTATTTAAATATGCATTTACATGCCTCTTTATTCTATTAAGCCCTGTTATGGCCTGCTGTTTCCCATGTATATAAACATGTATAGATTCTTTTCCACTTATTTACATATTAACCAATAATGAAACTTTGATTAATAAAGGGGTGTTCATTTTTCCTTCCCTTGAAGACAGCCCAAGTCAGAAATAGTTATATGATTTAAAAATTTCTCATTCAGCTGTAGTTATAAGGATTAAACCTGGGGATTTATGTTTTATACTTTCTAATCCAGAAATTTCAGACTTTGTACAAAGGGTGGAAAAAAAAAAACCTTAGTAGTTCTCCATATAACTATATACCACAGCCATAATACTATTCTTATATAGATTACATGTTATTTCCTAACAATACATATTTAAATAGGATTGCTTCTGAAGAGGTGAAGTAGAACAGAGGACTTTTACTTTTTAGTGTATTTGTTGTTGTTGTTTTTATTTTTGAAGAATGGGTCCATACTTCTTTCATAATAAAAGTTTTTAAAAGGAGGATATTGAATCATTATATAAAAATGGACAAGACAAGCATCTAACTGTTGTAAATATGTTCAAATAATCAGGCCCAATTGACAGTTTCCAAAATATTGAAAAGCCACAAACATGCTTTCAACTATTATCAGTTATCCTGAGAAACTTCAGGTGATGAGATGGTTCCAGAAGATTGAAAATATGCAGTTAAAATTTTCCTGGTTTAAATTTCATTTATTGACAGAGAGTGACATGATAGAAGCATTGCTTTAGGAATAATAATTATCCGTCTGAAGCATATAGTATAGAGACAGTATTAACCCATTTGTATTCATTTGGGTTTAGGCTCAAGATTTTAAATTAGGTAATTGGGAGTCTAGACTCATTGCCTACATTTCTGATAGCCCACTGAGCAATTCTTCATGATCAGTATACTAAAAAGATGATTTGGAATTTCTTAGCCCAGGTGGTGAACGTGAATAGTCAGGCCAGGTTTACTTGAAAAACAAAACCCCCAAAACCCCAAACACTTTATTTTTCCACTTTTGACTAAACCACTAAATGAGTAAATGAATGGCATGGGTATAAGATTATATCAGCAAGGTGTTTTCTGAGTTTTTCACAATATCTTTGTAGACACAACAAATAAGTGGGTTTGATAATATGAGCAGTGTTATTATATATTATGTATAATAAGTGCATTATTCCCACACGTGGTGATTGATAGATCAGTCCTGAGCTAAGACAACTTCTAAAGGTTTGCTGAAGGGCTTAGTCCTTGGATTTAGGGTCCTGGATGTTTTTATCTGTGACAGATGATCGTTTAGAAAATCTGTGGGCATTACACTTACCAGAAGAAAAACATCATCCAGAAAAATAAGTACAGTACTCTCAAACATGCCAGTGAACTTGAAAGTCTAAAGTTCGTTTTTAAGTGGAGTGTCTATTTCCCTCCTTTCTCTCACTCTCTTTTTCTCACTCTCACTCACTTATGCAAGCAAGCCAGTTTAGAGTTTAATAGTACTTTAGAAGACCCACTGTTTTAGCCAACTGGCTATATTGCACTTCTCTCTAGCATGATAATAGGTTGGCAGTGATCTTGGTTTTAGTTTGTGAATTCGATTGAATTCAACTTGCGGAAAACCTCACGGAAATGCCAGGCTAGGAAAAGATTGCCTTCCAGTGAAAATCAGGCTGTGAAGGCTCAAAATAATTAAAATGCTTCAACTAAATCCTGCATGTTATGGCAAAATCAATTTATAATTATGAGAAAATCAGATTAATTTCAGTCCAATCAGTAAATTGTCAAGAGGAATTTTGTTGTTGTTGTTCCTGCAGCTGTTACCAGAACATGTTGACAGGGTAAGGAATGGAGATCAGACTGAGAAAACATCACATGAATTGCTAAGCTTTTAAAAGACAGAAGTATACATAGTACAAAAAATAATTCATCATCTGAGGGAATAGATAAAACACGTTCAGTTTTATGTTAACTGTGGTTTGCAAATAAGTGTTTTTCATTGTTCTTATATCACTTGTGTTTGCCTGCATTCAGATTCTGGCTCTGTCATTCTATAAGTTTGGACACCTTGCTCAACCTCTCTGTGCCTCAGTTTTCTCATCTGTAAAATTAGGTGTGAAATAATACCTATTACATGGAATTGTTGAGGAATTAAATGATATCTTTTTGTAAAATACTTCTAGAACATTGTCTGGCACATAGCAAGTGCTTTTAAAAAAAAAAGTTAGCAGTTATTTGAATATCTACATCCCTGTCCCATCCTTCTCTTGTTATTAACTGAAGAAAAAGATGTGTAGAGAACACAGAAAAGGAAACAGGCCTTTTTTCTGAGCCCGTAGCTAGACTATATACTTTTGGTCCCATTTTTTTCTTCTCTAGCCCTGTAGACATCTTAGTAAATCATAGTAGTACCTGGCATACACTTCAGATCTAGGCCAGGATCATTCTCTTACTTTGTATTTGATCAAGGCCTATTCCCTCATTTACCCAGCCAGGATTGGATCATCTCCCTATTCATCACATGTGCCCATGTATCCCTCAGCTAAGTTAAAATTAATTCATTCATTCATTTATTTATTATTTATTTATTATTTTTAAATTTTGTATTTAAATTCAATATAGTTAACATTTACTGTATTATTACTTTCATGGGTAGAATTTAGTGATTCATCAGTTGCATATAACACCCAGTGCTTATTACATCAAGTGCCCTCCTTAATAACCATCACCCAATTCCCCATCCCCCCACCCTTCTCCCCTCCAGCAGCCTTCAGTTTGTCTCCTATAGTTAAGAGTCTCTTATGGTTTGCCTCCCTCTCTGTTTTCATTTTATT
This sequence comes from Ailuropoda melanoleuca, assembly GCF_002007445.2. Lineage (NCBI taxonomy): Eukaryota > Metazoa > Chordata > Mammalia > Carnivora > Ursidae > Ailuropoda > Ailuropoda melanoleuca. The sequence continues at coordinate 68,965,992 of NC_048227.1, read as the reverse complement.
TTATTTTTTCTTCCTTTACTCTATATTTTCTGTTTTGTTTCTTAAATTTCACTTATGAATGAAATCATATGGTATTTGTCTCTCTCTGCCTGACTTACTTCACTTAGCATAATACCCTCTAGTTCCATCCATGTTGTTGCAAATGGCAAGATTTCATTCTGTTTGATGGCTAATATTCCATTGTGTGTGTGTGAATATATATATAAATATCTACACACCACATCTTCTTTATCCACTCATCTGTTGATGGACATCTGGGCTCTTTTCATATTTTGGCTATTGTGGACATTGCTGCAATAAACATTGGGGTACATGTGCCCTTTCGAATCATTATGTTTACGTTTTTTGGATAAATACCTTGTAGTGTAATTGCTGGGTCATGGGATAGTTCTAGTTTTACCTTTCTGAGGAACCTCCATACTGTTTTCCAGAGTAGCTGCACCAGTTTGCATTCCCACCAGCAGTGTAGAGGGTTCCCCCTTCTCTGCATCTTCGCCAACATCTGTTGTTTCCTGAGTTGTTAATTTTAGACATTCTGATCAGTGTGAGGTGGTATGAGTTAAAATCTTTTAAGAATCACATATTCTTTCCTAAATATTTATGAAACTCATACTCTATCCAGAACTACACACATTATATAAATTTCCCTAATCCTGAGGATAATTAGTGTGCTTATTAAAACTGACATATCTAGACTCCTCCCCAGACTTACCAAAACAATTTTCATGACAGGCCTGAGTTGCCAGTTTTTAGTATAAAATCTCAAATGGCTTGAAACCTTTAGAATATGTAAAAATGTTACCTTTTTTTTTAAGATTTTTTATTTATTAATTTGACATAGACAGCCAGCGAGAGAGGGAACACAAGCAGGGGGAGTGGGAGAGGAAGAAGCAGGCTCCTACTGTAGGAGCCTGATGTGGGGCTCGATCCCAGAACGCTGGGATCATGCCCTGAGCCAAAGGCAGACGCTTAACGACTGTGCCACCTAGGTGCCCCATAAAAATGTTACCTTTGAAACTTGAATCTGGAATACCAACACCAGGGATTCAAAAGTTTTGGGGCTATTGGGCTCAGAAATTTCTAATTATACCAAGCATCCCAGGAGAAACATACTAGAAAAAAACATTACTTACAGATTGGTTGTTTTTCTACTACTTTAACCAAGAATGTAGGTCCTTTTTCATGATAGGGCAAACACAACACACAAAATATTATCTCTAGCAAAGGTAAAGAGCAGAGCTAAGTTCACAAGACCCCTTAGCTCATGTGACTCTTACTATATAATTTATGCTTCTTATGTGAGATTTAATATTCATATAAATCCTTAAAGTTACCTCAGTGTATATAAAGTTCTACACCTTTTGTGGTAAACTTTTATATGTTTCCAGGTGATTATTAATAAGTATCAACTCATTGTTCCTATTTAACCCACTCAAAGTGACTTTTTTCCCAGACTTTATAAAGAACTATTACCCCTTTTTTGAAATCAGCTTTCAAATGCATTAATAATTAAATTTGGGAAAGAATATAGCAGAAAATACCTAAACTTGATCCTGAAGTCATAAAACTAAGGCATGTAATGTTAGCACACTCAGTCTTTTTGTACTTTGTATCTATTTACTACCCCCAAAGGCCTTATCTTTGATTCAGATTCCAAATTTACAGGGCTTGCAGTAGTTCTAAAAACATTTTTGCTAGAAATTATTTTTGGAAACTTTAACTGATACAAGTAATGTTTGAAAGTATAGGTATAGCTTGATTTCTGTAAGAGGCACATTCCTGAGAAGTTGCAAGAAAAGACAGTAATATAATATTTTAAGTGAATCGTTCCCTTATCTTTTTGGCAAGGGGTTGAAGAACAGACTGAAGTCAATAATCTTTGATATTGAACATTATAGATTTGTAGTGTGATCAAGAAAATCTAACTTAGCCATTTTAGAGACCATCAGTTAATAGATATGTTCTTACTATGAAACCATTAACACCTTGAGTGCTTACTGAATGTCAGGCACTGGGCAAAGGGATTTATGGGTATTGTTAATTCACTCATTGACTTATCCAGCTGTTGTACAACAGCTATGTCCCAGGCACAGCTGTGTCACAAGACAGGCCATGTCCCTACCAACATTGACCTTTCATTCTACTGGTAGACAAATATTTGAATGAATATATAATGTTTCAGGTTTTGATAGATCTTACTATAAGGAAATGAAACAAGAGAGTCAGACTAAGTCAGAGATGCTATTTAGATAGAGTCCAGCAAAGGCTACTCTGAGAGAGTAAGCAGAGATCTGAGTGAAGCAAAGGAAAAAGCAATGCTAGGACTTCTGGGAAAGCTTCTTCTATATAGGAAGAAAGGCAAAGGCCAAATCTTAGAGGTAAGAATGAGGTTGGTCCACTTAGAAAGTGTTGAGATGACCACTGTGGCCAGAACAAGGTGAGATAGAACAGTAAGAGAGGAGTCAGGAGCCAGATCATATAAGGTTTTATAGTCCATGAAAAGGAGTTCAGACAGTACAACCTTATGCCATTATTGTCTGCATTTGCACACAAGAAACTGAGGCTTAGAGTGTCAGTAAACTTCCCCAGGTTCATACATCTAGTAACTAGTACAGGGGAGTTTGAACCCTTTTTTGGTCTGAATCCAAATCTTGTAGTCCTTCTAGTTTATCAGGTTGACTCTCACTGACTAGTCTGGTTACCTTTTTAAAAACCCTAAACTCAATGGCCCTTTTAACTAAATGTTCTCAATAGTAAAAGAAAATCAGTGGATGTGTATTTGAAACTGGGTTCTGTATACAAAGGGGAGACGCAAGCTGTGTGTATGCCAAATCATGTAATATTGAATGCACATGAGTATTGTGGTTTAGAATAGTAATTTTTATTTTTCATTTTATTATTTTTTAAAAGATTTTATTTGACAGAGCGAGCAAGCAAGCGAGAGAGCACTAGCCCAGGGAGAGGCAGAGGGAGAGGGAGAAGCAGACTCCCCGCTGAGCAGGGAGCCTGATGTGGGGCTCAATCCCAGGATCCTGGGATCATGACCTGAGCCAAAGGCAGGCACTTAACCAACTGAGCCACCTAGGCACTGTAGAATAGTAATTTTTAATGCTTTTTGATGATTCAACATCTGAAACCTAGAATTAATGAAGACAACCAGCATTGAAGGTATACTGGTTAAAAAGCCAGTAGGTACAAAAAAGAAAATTCAGTATGCTCAAAATGAACTTCTAACCAAGATATAAACTACTTCAGAAGTAACAGATTAAAAAAAAAAAACTTGAAATAGTGCATTGCTTATGTAAGAAGGGATAGTGTTGTCTTATAGAATTACATATGTCTGCTATTGAAAGAATAAGGGAATTCAGGTGTGCCTGGCTGGCTCAGTCAGTAGAGCATGCAACTTTTGATCTCATCTCTCTTGATGCCCAATAGATTTTGCATATTTTTGCCCAGAAAAGGATTATTAGAGCTGTTGTTCAAATGGTGTCATCTATTATGATTCAGTTAATGAACAATAAGGATTCTTTAAAAAATCATGAATATGCACTAAAGCAATTTTTCTGACATTGGGTTTTTATCTGGTTAGAATAACACATTAATATAATTTCTCTCCAACTGAGATATAGTTTTAATGAGGAGTTGATCAGTGTCAAATCACACATAATTTGAATGAAAAGAATGGACAAATTCATAAATAGCTCCATGACCACACAGTAGCTATTAAAAGTGAATTCTTGAACAGTAAGAATGGTCTTACTTCAATCCTATTTTTCCCCAAAAGCAAAGTGAAATATTTTTTGATAGGAGAGAAATTTACAAAGACCCAGTATTTCTGCTATTCATAGGATGAACATCTTCCCTTTGATTGAGTTGCTTATACATAAAAATGGAGTCACAATATGTACCTCAGCTGTTAATGTTTTAGGACAGGGACCTGCCAAAATAACTTTGTGTCTTCCGTTTACAATTAAGAATGAATGAGTTAATGAAGAAATAAAAGAATAGATAACATTACAATTATTTTTTAAGTTAAGAGTAAAGTTCAAATTTTTGTGTTGGAAGGAATTAGATCTAGCCAATGTTATGATGTTATGCATACACCTTAACATCATTTAGTTCTTTGAGCTATAACATCAGACTTGTAGATGAGTAATACTTTCGTTTAATGTACCAACTATTCCTCCAGGTTACCCATATTTTAGGTGACAAATGGCAAAATAAGTATAAGTTCTCCCAAGTTATTTGCATGCTATGAACTATTACTTAAGTAAGTGAGCAGTGACATCTGAGGGAGGACTTTACAAACATTCGTTCTTCCTGAGAATTGCGTGTAATGTTTTCCTAGTTGTTATGCATTTGTGTGACTGCTGTATAAACTGATTACCTCTAACACAATATCTGGTATAGGATAATATGTTATCTTTTATTCTTTTTGAATTGCTTTTGGGTTTTGTTAATAACTTTTACCTTTAAAAACTGTAATCTCTAGAAAGGCATGAATTGTCCAATTTTTAAAATAACCTCCAAAACTCTGAACATAATACTACATTGGATCAGATATGATTTTTCTTTAGAATTTTATTTTATTTTGGAGGGTAGGTACTAATAGCTAGTATTTGGAAATGCTAAAAGAAATAGCCGTACAATTTCCTTAAAGTCTCCAAGATTCTAAGTGACTATTCCTACTGTTTTAATTTATTCTTGAGTGCCTCATTTGGGACACTAACCATTAAAATCAGAATTAGCATAGACATGCGTAGTACCAACATTATGAGTTACAGACTATTGAAGGTTTTATGAACCTTCAGAGCTGTAGAACAGATATTTCTTGGAACATTATAGTATCCTTTGATAAGCTTTAGGGATTTTATTAATTAAAACTGTGAACCATCATTCTATAATTGAAACTTTATCCAAAATAGTGGGAAGATTTCATTATCTAAGAGTTCACCTTATTTTTTGTTAGCTTTATGTAAAGCATATTTGGTTTTAAAAACAGACAACCTTGTTTCGTAGGTACATGATTTCTTGCTATCACATACGTACACAGCCTACTAGATAAAAAGCAATTGCACATGTACTAGCAACATAAAGCCCCATCTATAGCTGAAAAAAAAAAAGTCAACTATTTAAAATTCATTAACTTAGAATTGTGTTTCTTTACCCAAGCAAATTAACTTCTCTTTATATTTTTTGACAGGAAGAAGCACTGCATGGTTTTCGAGTTAGTGATTACTTTGAATACATGGAGATTCTGGAACAGAACTACCGACCAGTGGTGCTGAGAGACATGCGGAACATTAGAGCGCAGAGCACATAGATGGTGGAGCACACAGTTTAATGTCATGTTTTATTTATGTTTGTAAATACACATACTGTGAATCAATACTGGGACTTTTTCAATATAATAATATATATTCAAGTAGGAATTAGCTCAGTTTGTGACATGAAGTAAATTCATTTTTGTTAAGTGTGTTGTTTTGTGAGGTTTAGATTCAGATCTAATTTACTTATAGTTCTTTGTGTTTAACAGCTAATCCCAACCGACATCTCTTTCTTCACCAGAAGATTAAAGTATTTTTTTTTTCCAAATGAGTTTTGAGAGAAGCATCAAATTGTATGTAATTATTTGACTAGCCAGAGAGAGAGTCCATAGAAACAAGGAAGACATTTGTTTTCTTCATGTTTTGTCTGCACATATAAAGGAAAATAGACAAAACCACAACTACTAATTTTACATGTGGAGGAAATAAATTATATTTATCATGGCAAATGCTAAGAAAACTGTTGTTCTCAGACATAATTGTTTTTCTAGGAATTGCTTTTGATACCTGTATCAACTTACAATTTTTCATGTGAAATGTAGCCTCTACATGGTTCATTTAAAATATAGATTGGTTATTTCATACTGATAAGCATTTGACTCATTTGTTATGCATTTTTCTTAGTGATAAATTTTATTTGTACTGAACTTAAAAACATTAGAATAATTTCTAAATTATTTTAAATGACTAACACGATGTTTTATTTAAATAGAAGGCTTTGCTCCAATGAGATTAATACAATATGCTAAGGTCTATTTTCTTACAACTGTCACATTTAATATATGAAAAGTAATACACAAAAATACTTTTCAGTTAGCAATTTTAACAAGTTTTTTAAAATTATAGGTAGTAGTCATTTTGCATGCATTACTTATATTTAAATATAAATCAAACATTAAAACCATTTTGAAGCCTATTTTTTTTAAACCAAAAATAGCTCATCCACAAACTCATTTTTCCTTTCAGTATCATGAAACAACTGGCACCATACAGTTTCAGTTTTGTGATATTTAGACTATTATAATATCAACCTTCCAAAATGAGGCTTTATGCTGTAAATGCTAATAGTAGCTGCTCAGTAATGGTGTTCGTAAAGGGCACTGAAAAAGTTGAGAAAAGAAAATTGAGCAAGTTAATTTGACTTATTGCTCCCTTTAGCTCTGGTTGATAGGAGTTAAGTAAGGCAGTCCTAGGTTACTCAAAATACCAAGTTTTGTCTACTTTCAAACTTAATTTTGGAAAGCTGTAATACATGTTAATGGTTTCATTTCTTCCCATTCTGTTCCTGAGTTACTGTTATTGATACTAAGAAATTACAGCTTTATTTCCTTTTTAAAAGCTCTTACACGGTAATTGGAAATACAAATGGAGAAGGAACTATAACTTAGTTTTGTAATATTCATTGGTGATTGATTGGAAACTGAAGTAAGATCTAGGTAATAACAGTTACATTTTGGAAAAATGAATTCAGCTGGAGCCAGAAGGGGTTTGTTTTCATTTATTAAATAAATGTCTTATGAACAATGACCTAGCAATTTGGTGAAATAATGTAAAATATGGTAGTTTATGTAGCTAGCATTGTAAATTATTTTGTACCTATTATTTTAAGAATACTCTTTAGAATAGAAATAAATACAACCCTGCCTTGCCTTTCAGTTTTGTTTTTAATTATTTAAAGTGTAAGTCCTTAGGTAGGACAGACTTTATTTCTACTTTGTGAATTGGTACCTCATACGTTTTAACAGGATTCATTATAAGAAACTATATTTTATGATAACAATGTGAACAAATTTGTGAAAAATTTAAGCGCTCATATATAAATCTTTGAGTATCTGTTTTCAGAATTTCATCTCTGTCGTTATGCCTCCTCATGATGCATAGGCATCTAAGGAATCTGTGAAGATAAAGTAAATCTCAGAAATTAATCTAACCTTAACAATTCTACCCAAATTTATCATTATTAAATTATGTTATGCTCTAGTTTGGTTTTCCAATTCCAAGATGTTAAAGAAATTTCTTTGGTTGTTCATTAAACAGACATGTTTTGAGGCTTGTACATATAATGAAATATTTTGAATATTCAGGATAGGATAAATGAAATAACAGTACTGCCACTCACAGAGTCCACAGTCCTCATGGATAGATGAATAATTTTGAACTGTGGAAAATGTAGTTTTAAAGATGACAAGAATTGATCCCTGGATTTGGTGGCTTTGAAAAGAGCAGTTCTGATGGAGTAATAAAGTTTGTTTAGATCAGGGTTACTTGATGCTGTGAAGAAAGACTAGAGACTGATCCTTCTAGGAGCATTGCTGAACAGAGAGAGTATGGGTGGTAGCTACAGGCGGCCTGGGGTCGAAAGACTTTTTAAGATGGAAAATAGAAGCATGTTAACGTAAGTAGAAATGATGCAGTAGAGAAAGAAAAACATGCTGAAGAGAAAAATGCTGGAGTGAATGTCATGAGACTCATTACTGTAGGAATGAAAACTGCAATAGCCATTTTGGACGTTTGGGTTTTGTTTTGTTTTTCTTTTTCAAATTAAGTTAAACACACACTTCATTATGTGACTCAGCAGTATTCCTTCTAGGCATTTCCCCCAAGGAAATAAAAGACATATCCATACAAAGGCATGCATGAATAATATAGCTTTATTCATTATAGTCCCAAAATGGAAACAACCCAAAACTCAACTGGTGAAGGGATAAACAAATGGAATACAACTCAGCATTAAAAAATGCCACCTACTAATGCACACAAAAGTACAAATATTGTTGGATTCCATTTACATGACGTTTTAGAAAAGGCATCTCTATAGTGACAGAATGTTACTGGTTTCCAGGGCTTAGGTTGTGAGTGGGTGTGAAGAAAGGGAATTTACTGCATAGAGGTGTCTATGTCATAACTGTAGTGATGGTTACATGACTGTATTTTTAAAGTACTTTGAAATGTATGCTTAAAATGGGTGAATTTTAAGTTTCACCTCAGTAAAGTTGATTATGAAAAGATAAATGCTGCAAAGAGAAATTGACAAATCTGTTATAATGGAAGTGTTTCAACATTAGCAGTTATGTTAGCTGTAGGTTACTTGTGGATGCCTTAAACAAGTTGAGGAAAATCCTTTCTATTCCTATTTTGGTGAGAGTTTCGGAAATAGAATTTCTGTCTGGAAATGATTTTATCGAATACTTTATGTAAAAGTAATCTTTACATTATGTGAAAGTAATCTTTACATGAGTTTCCCCCTTTTTTTGGTCTGTTGATATGATAATTTCCCAACATTTCTAATGCTAAACCAACCTTGCATTCCTGAGATTAACTCTACTTGGTCATAATATTTTATCATTTTTACATACTGTCAGATTTGATTTGTTAAAATTTTGTTAGGGATTTTTATGTCTGTGTTCATAAGGGATATTGATCTGTAGTTTTCTTTTTCTGATTTTGATATGGTAATGCTGGCTTCATAACATGAGAAGTGTTCATCTGTTTTCTAGTTTATATAAAATGGTATTATATTTTTTTCCTTCAATGTTTGGTAGAATTTCCCAGTAAAGCCTGGAATTTTCTTTGTGATAAGATTTTTTACAAAAAAAAAAAAGTTAATTTTTCTAACAGATACATGGCTATTTAAAATATTCTTAAGTGAACTTTGGTAATTTCTTTTAAGGAATTTCTCCATTTTATCAGATTGTCAAATTTATAGGCACTGAGTTGTTCATAGTTATTACTTTGTTACATTTTTAATATGTGTAGAATTTGTGGTGATGTCACTACTCTCAGTTTTGGTATTGTTCATTTTTATTTTTTATTTTTTATTTTTCTTGATCTGTCTGGCTAGAAGTTTGTGCATGTTCTCAAAGAACTAGCTTTTAGTTTGAATAGTTTCTTTTTCTGTTTTCTGTTCCATTGATTTCCACTCAGAACTTTATTATTTCCCTCTACTTACTTTAAGTTTCATTTGCTTCTATTTTTCTAGTTTCTTAGTCATTTATTTTGGATCCTTCTTTTCTACTATGGGTGTTCAGTGCTATGGAATTCCCAATACGTACTGCCTTAGTTGCATCCACAAATTTTTATATAGTTGGGAATACTTTATATTCTACCTTTTGATTTTTCTGTTTGATACATGGGTTATTTAGAGATGGGTAATTTAGATTCCAAATATTTTGGGATTTTTCCAGGTATACAGTTGAGCAATACAGATTTGAACTGTGTGGGTTCATTTACAATTTTTTTTACAGTGTAGTCCCGTAGATGTATTTTCTCTTATGACTTAACATTTTTCCATCTAGCTTAGTTTAAGAATAGAGTATATAATACATAAAATATCCAAAATATATGTATTAATTGACTGTTATCAGTAAGGCTTCCAGTAAACAGTAGGCTCTTTGTAGTCACATTTTTGAGCAAGTCAAATGTTATATGTGGATCTTCCACTATGGGGAGTGGGAGTGAGTGTCAGCTCCCCTAAATATTGTGTTGTTCAAAGGTCAGCTGTATTTCTGTTACTGATTTCTAGTTTAATTTCACTGTGGCTAGAACATTCATTATGTTAATCCTCTTAAATTTATTAAAATTTGTTTTATGTCCCAGATTATCTACCCGTAAATGCTTTTCATATAACTTAAAAGAAATATATATTTTGCTCTTTTTGTGTAGAGTGGTCTGTGAATCTCAGATCAAATTGTTTGGCATTGTTTGTCTTGTGTATCTTTACTGACCTTTCTGGCTACTTGTTTTAGCTATTGTGAGAATAATGTTGAAATTAACTGTAATTGTGGATTTTCTGTTTCTCCTTTCAGTTCAATCAGTTTTTCCTTCATGCATTTTGAAGCTCAATTATTAGGTGTATATATTTTATGATTGTTATATACTTTTGATAAATTAACTGCTTTATCCTTGTGAAATAACTGTTTATCCTTAGTAATATTTTTTCTTTTGAAGTCTGAATTTAATATCTAATATTTAATAGTCTTCTGAATTTAACATTGATATGGCTATTCCAAAGTTTTGTTTTGTTGTTTAGGATTTGTGTGATCTTTCTCCATTATTTTACTTTATCCTTATGTATTTTTTATATTTAAAGTGATTTTATTGTAGGCAGCATAAAATTGGGCCTAGCTCCACCCCTTCCCCAATCTTGGCAAATCATACCTTCTAATTAGGATGTTTAGACCAATTACATTTCATGTAATTATTCATATGTTTGGGTTTACATTTTATATTTGCATTTATCATCTTGTTTGTGTTTTCTGTTTGTTTCAACTGTTTTTATTCCCCTTTTTTTCCTGCCTTCTTTTGGATTATTTGTTTTAGTTGATTCCATATTATGCTCTTCACTAGTTTATTAGATGTATTTCTTTCTTTATATTACTGCAGCTTTCAGGTTTGTGTTACACGTCTTTAGTTATCCACAGTCTGCCTTCAAATAATATTATACCACTTTGTCTTTAGTATAAGAACCTTATAAACGATAAACCCCAAAAGTTTACTGGGTCACTCTAATCCAAAGCATTATCTCATTTCTCTTAAATTATTAAAGGTTTCTTAACTATCCTCTTATAAATAATTTTATAGTCTTACATTCTATTTCTTATATTATTATTTTGAATTTTTTTCACTCTCATTATTTAATGCCAGCATTATTATTCATCAAATGGATCAGTAATAAACACTTTTCTTTGGGAATGTCATCTCCCCTAAATTAAGTACATATTTCAAAAGGACAGAGGCAAAGGTTATTAATTCCCATCTCCCAGAAATTCTACCCCAGTGCCAGGCATAGAGCAGAATATCATATTATTTGCTGAATTAAATATCAAAGTTGTTTTGAATTATTACAATAATACAGAAGGAACACAGTTTGAAACCTTAGACCACGTTTTCCCCTCCACTTCTTTAATAGGTAAAGCAGGGAGGAAACAACTTATGTTCTTTTTACAAATGTTTTCTTGTTGTTTGTTGTGGAATGTATTTTTAATACAAATAATAGTTTACTAAATTGTTTAGCAATGATTATAACTAAAATGTATGTGTTTTCCTTGTGTGTGTGTGTGTGTGTGCATGTGTGAGTGGTTCTTTGCATATGTGTATTATTTTGGCTATAACATGCACCTGAAAGGCTTGTGTGACCTAACTGAGGAATCTAACCATTATTTGGAAATACAGTTTTGAAATATACCATGTGTGCTTATCTTTTATTTATAAAAATAGACAAATTTGGTGTTTGAATCTGTATAACCAGGTAGACAGTCATGTCCTAAATGATATAGTTCTGAAGGCAGAAGTCTTGAATATCTCATGTGTCAAGATCTCTCCTAGCAGAATGATGCTGAATATTTCTAATTTGTTCTTGCTAAGCCTGTCCTTACTATTCCTGTATTATATATGATGGTTTAGACATACACCAACAAACTACAGCCTCTTTCTGTAAATTAAGTTTTACTGGAACACTGCTTATTTGTTTATGTATTGTCTATTGCTCTTTTACAATGGCAGAGTTGAATAGTTGTGACGGTATATGTGGCCCTCAAAACCTAAAATATTTATTATCTAGCCCTTTACGGGAAGTTTTTGCCAACTCTGGTTTAGAGTACTAATTATGTGTATAAATCCAAATCCACTTTGGGATAAACTTTTTAGAAATACAGAAGACGCTAGAGGACATCTAATCCAAAACCTTTATTTCACAAATGAAGCTATGACTCAGAAAGTAAAGAGGGGGTCCCAAGATTATATAGAGGAGAAGTATAATGCAGTAGATAAAACTGAGACCTCAGGAGGCTGACTGCCTGAATTTAGATCCTGGCTCTGTCATCAAGTTAACTCCTCTGTACCTCAGTTTACTTGTTGGTAAAATGGGCATAGTAGTAGTAACTACCTCATAGGATTAGATGCAATGCATGCATTTTTAACAATTCCTTAGCAAGCCTTCAGTAAATTGTAGCTATTATTATTATTTGCTATCATAAGGCTAGTTGGTGATTGGATAGCCTGGAACCTAGTTCTTCTTACTTTCAGTTCAAACCTCTTTCAACTGTATTATTTATTTATTCATTTAGTCACTCAGTATGTCTTTATTAAATTCCTACTGTGGATCAGACTCTCTTAGGTATGGTTATAATCTTTTCCTTCATTCAGCCTCTTCCAGGAGTAACATATTTTCCTGTTTTATGTTTTCCTTACTGGTTATAAAATGACAGAAATGTCCTATACAGTCCAAGGCTAGACATATTTTTGTACTTTATTCAGTTTCCCATGTTTCCTTCTTGTTTTGAAAGGCTAATTTTTTCATACTCTAGATTTTGTGATACAGACAGATCAATATATAATGGATTAGCAATGTATTTTTGAATTGTTTTATATTCTCCAGTGATAAATAAAATGCTTTATGTGACAAAAATTTACTAACATGTCTTTGTAGCAAAATTGACTTACCTACACTTTTTTTTTCAGCAGAATATTAAGAGTTATTACTTAAGTAAATACATTGGCACCTGCTTATCTGATGAGTTTAAACAGGGTCAGGGCAGTTAGCCTCATATAAACCTTGATTTTCAGCGCTAGCAGTATTTTAGCTTTTAAAATCAGTTAATTTCTTTGGCATGTTTCCCACCCCATATTCTACTGTTGGCATTAGGCCACCATGAAATGCTAAGCACCACGGAAATAATTGGACTGTCATGTTTGCTAATAGAGTGCATTTGAGATACATTGGGGGAGACAGTTATTAAAACGTTGGCTGTTAAAATTTGATCATCTAATCCAGGATTTAGGCTTTGATCTGCTATCAGAATAAGTGTCAGTTCTTTATCGTTACACATTTATATATAGTCTTTACCTAAAATACGAAAGTTCATCTTTTTTAGAGCATCTCTAAAATCCTTTCTCTTAACAACATCAAATATAATTAACTACAGTTTCACTGGAAATCAATAGATAATGGAAACCAAAATGCTTCTATTGGTCAAATGATCTCCATATTATATCAACATAACTGCCTACATTTTAATTTTCCTTAGAGCAAATTTCTCAAATTAATATTTTGCTTACTATCATGAAATTATTTTGGCTTAAAAAAAGTATTTATTAGAATGCACAATGGGTACAGCAGAGACTGGTTAATGTTCCACACTCAGTTTCTCTTCCAGGGCTAAGTATATTACAGGGCATTTAATCAGCTTCACTGATGTTAAGTAAGCTGGCTAAGGCATAAAGAGCAGATCTCTCTCTGAGCTTTCTTTTCTCTTTCCTGGTGTCCCTGGAGCCTGGATACTTGAATTTGTGAAAAGCAAAACCTCTCTACCAACCCATGTTGGACTGTGACCTAAGGAAGAAACCAATCTTGCATTAAATAATTATTAATTAATTAAGAAAATTAAGATTAAGAGAATCTCTTAACAGAGATCTTAAACAGATAAATCTTGTACAAGAAAAGATGAGAATACAAGTGCATATTTTATAAGCCCTGAAGAGTATTGAGAGGAATATTGATAGGAAGATTCAGAGGAAGAAGGTATTATCTCGAGCTAAATGACCATGGGGGTAGCAAGATTTTCACCCAGAACAAAAGGAATAGAGCAAAACACCAGGAGGAGCAATAGAGGGCATATTGAGAATAGCCTGAGCAGAGTGAGACTACAAGAAGCAATGAAGGAGTTCGTGTAAAGCCCTGTAGCTAGTGTGGAGCTTTTGCTGAAGAAAAAATACTAGAAGATAAACCTGGCTGGCCAAATAATTCATACTTTCTCCTGTAGGTTGTGAGTAATACTGAACATTTTTCAACAGAAGAGGAACATGATGTAGTAATCTTAAAGCTTAATACAAACATCTTTGAATATTCTGGTAACTACAGATCTAATTTGCTTTATTTCAAATTCTCTTTAAAGACTTCTCTTTGAAGAATTTCTAGCTTAGCAATCACTTTTTATTCAACAAATTTTATGAAATAAATATATTAATCTATCATGACTGAAATGCTATGTTGAAAACAATTTAAAATCAAAATTTTCTGGGGCGCCTGGGTGGCACAGCGGTTAAGAGTCTGCCTTCGGCTCAGGGCGTGATCCCGGCGGCTCCTCTGCTATGAGCCTGCTTCTTCCTCTCCCACTCCCCCTGCTTGTGTTCCCTCTCTTGCTGGCTATCTCTATCTCTGTCAAATAAATAAATAAAATCTTAATAAAAAAAAAAGGAGCATCCTTCAAATTGACTCAAAGCAAGATTTTTAAATTTCTCTTTAAACGGTATTTGAAATGCAATTCTATAAGACACATGAAGGTGAAGAGGTTTGCATTCAGATTAAAAGGACAAATAAAACCTTCAATTCTAGAACAAGAATCTATTCGAGAGAGAATGAACACTGCTAAATTTTTCTAATGAAGTAATTATTTCAAGCTGTGTTTCTTAAGGAATATTAAGTAATTAAGTTTATGAGTCCTTAATGAGAGCAAAGCTAAAATAAAGCACTGTACAGAATCCTCTTGACTTAAAACACAGCCATAGAGAGCAGATGAAAGGATGTAACCTTGAAAGGCCACCATCCATACTGTTTGTTTTTTTACTTTACTTATTTTAAGTTTTTATTTCAATTCTGTTTTTACCTTGTGAGGGCATTTGACAATAGGTTTAATGCTGTTTTTAAATGCTATGTGGACATTGGCCCTGGACAAAGCTGTTGCTTTAGGAAATGTACCTCTTCTTCATTATTTGCCCACAGTTCCTTAGGGAATCAACTGCTTTGATCCTTTCTGATCTCCTTCCAAGATCTCCTGTTCTATATTCCACAGTCTAGAGCTTTACCTAACTTTAATCTCCTTTCATATTTAATCATATTACATACTGCAGTGAAGAACACTGGGACAGATTTGTTAATAGTGTGCATTTTAGTCTTGGTACCACAAACAACGAACCATGTCATTGCAGCACCTGAATGTGGGCCTCATTTATTCTGATGTAAAATAAAGGTACTAACCAACTAACTTCTTGGGATTATCCTAGTCTAACCTTTGATTCTAATATTTTGTACCAGGTTACTGAAGCTTAATTCAGGTGATCTCCTACCCATATCCCACTGGCATTTTCAAAATAAACTTATTAAATGTGATTCTAAACCAGTGGCCATACAAGGCACTAAAATATGAATTGTCTTTATGTTTCTCATTAAAAGGACTCAGTTTTTTGGTTTTTTTTTTTTTTTAAGATTTCATTTATTTATTTGACAGAGAGGAAGAGAGAGAACACAAGCAGGGGGAGTGGCAGGCAGAGAGAGAGGGAGAAGTAGGCTCCTCACTGATTAGGGAGCCTGACATGGGACTTGATCCCAGGACATTGGGATCATGACCTGAGCTGAAGGCAGACGCTTAACCAGCTGAGCCACCCAGGCACCCTAGTTAAAAGGACTCCTGTTGAGAATTATAAGTAATGTGGAATACTGATGGAGATGATATATTATTTATTGTGTAGTCCGTGGAAACAAAGTATTGTATAAACACACATATACCTTTCAGTGTAAATAAGAAAATATTATTTTAAGTTAATTTGTGAGAATACAATAGTCTTGACCCACTTTTTTCCTACAAATATATCAGAAACAAGTCTGAACTCTTTGAATCTGGTCTATAATCATAATTAGCCAGTATTTAATGGGCATTTGACACTTCAAAAATGATAACCAGGTATTGAGAAAGGCTGTCTTAAAACAATTTGCCTTTAAATATGAACAGTGAAAGGCTGCTGCCTATTAGAATTCCTTATATTGAGAATTCATTATGACTGAGATGTTATGTAGCTTCATCCTATTCCCATTCTTTTTAATTTCAGTTTAAACAAATCCCTAATCAACAGTAAAACTATTTTTAGCACAGAGAGGGAGGAGAGCTAATTCTTTACTTGAATGTTGCAAAGGCAAGATTTGAAACCATTACAGTAACCTTGGCAGTAAATTGAGTTTTAAGGATATTAAGTGCCCAGGAAAATAGTAAGAAAGGCCATCTATTTAGGTTTCTTTGTTGTTATTTTTAATTTGATGGCAACATTGCTAGTGCAGATGAGGCTGGGAAATTAGGAGAAACTATAGTGCTTGGATTCAAAAAATTTATATTGAACAGTGTTTAACAAAAAGCAGTATTAATTATCAGCAATAATTCATCCTTTTAAAGTATTCAACATCTGAAATTTATTAGGATAGAAATGTAAAATTTTGTATTTTAAAATAAGTAAAACCTCTAAAGCAATACTTTTATGTATAGTTAGCAGAGAAACAGTGTTTGAAAGCAATCTGGCAAGATCTATTAAAATTAAAAGTCCGTATATCTTTAGACCCAGTAATCTCCTTGGAGGTGATTCCCACAGAAATAAAGGCACCCATATGAAAGACATTGGTTTGAGGATATTTATGGTAGTGTTGTTTCTAATGATGAAAACCCAGAAACAACGTGGATCCCCGTCAATAAGAAAAGGGGTGACTAAAGCATGGTACTTCCACACACTGTGCCAATAAAGCGCATCACTTAGGGCTTTCTCAGCTAACCTGAAGGATTTTCTTGGAGTATTTTTGAATGTAAAAATCAAGATACGCAAAAATATGTGTATGAGGCTGTTTTTTGTTAAACCCTGTGTGTGTGTGTGTGTAAATTGTTATATGAGCCCCAAGAAAAATATAGTGAAATAGAAACTAGATTGTTAGTATGAATGTTGTGGAGGGTGCAAGGATACTGATGTTGGGACGGGAAAAAGGATGGGGAAAAAAAGACTTTGGCAGTAGAGCTAAAAAATGTCAAAAAACACAAAATTCACAGCATCAACTCTAATTCTGTGGTTCAAATTTATCACAGAAACTCTTGCAACTTTTTAAACCATAAAAATTCCTTTTTTTGACGACCGATGTTCAACCACTGAGAATTATAAGAAGATCAATTTGGCTCAACAAATCTTAACCTTTGGAACCTGATGAAAAAATTAAATACGTGAGGCAAAGGAAGGCAATGAGAGGTTTGAGGTCAGAATCTTCACATAAATAAGCCAGTCTAATAATATTACATTCATAATATTATTCATGGTTGCTTTCCAAGATTTAAAAAAAAAAAACGTGATGCTAAAATAGTTCTATTGATTAACAAAATAGTGTAGTTACCATGCTACTCAACTGGAAAACTTCTAAACACCTTGAGTAGACAATGGTAATGATGACTATTTAGCTTACTTTAGAGGACCATTCATTTCAGGAATTATGGGTCCTCTTAGCAGGCCAATGAAGTATTTTGCGCAAAAGATTCCCTAGGCAGTTTGAAAAGACAATGAAGGAAAGACTAAAACTATGATCATGTGTGCAAATACAGGTTTCTCTTGTTATCTAAAAGTAGAGTGTTCCTATGAAAACGTTCAAAGCCAAAAAGGCATAGATTAAAGAAACAATTACCATTAATTTATATGGGAAAATTTTTGAGCATTCCCAGACCCCCAAAATAACCTTTCAGCTTTTCTAACACCTTAGGACACATCTTGCAAACAGATGCACATAAAAACAAACAAACAAACAAAACAAAACAAAACAAAACCCGAGATAAAGCAGAGATACACAGTCAAAACTTTGGTGGCTGGATGCTGAGATGCTGAGTGTAGTTCTTGGGGAAGGAGCTTGGAGGTGCCACTCTTACTGCTTGGGGTGTGCTGCCTCTATGACTGCTTGCTGCAAAACAAACCCTGAATGCTATTTTCACTCTTCACCTTTTGTGTAAAAGCAAAAATCCTCTTCAGATTTCCTTCTGTTAATGAAAATAGGTACTAATATAGGTCTTTTGTAAAAGAATAGTGGCATAATGCATAGTGGCATAATGCAAACTTCTTGAAAAGTAGGGGATACTAGTATCAAGATTAAGGGTCTTGAGTAATAGAGTTTGGTCAAGGCCAGGGCAGCTCTGTGTGGCTCAAGTTTCAGTAGACTCTCAAAGATCTGTGGCCTCTCAGGACACAAGGTAATTTTTATTGAGCAAATCTAAACATGGGAGGAAGGCGTATGTCACACAAATATCTCCTCAGCCTGGTCCTTGAGGAATGTGACACAACTTACTAAAAGAATATAGCTACTTTGAGTGGAATAAAATTTAATCACTGGGAAATCAATTATCTAAGGTGACCAAAATCCGTGCTCCACAGACAGAAATTTTTCTGTTGAGGCAGAAGGAGCTATGGTTCCCAGGGGATGAATTGGAGAAGGATGATAGCACCTACAACACTGAATAATCAGGAGCAACTGGAGAGGAGTCAAACTACTATTGCAGTAATGGCTGAGGCTACAGAGTAGAAGGTTAGGAACACTAGTGAATTGATATTGGGGGTTGTGATAGTGTGAACTCTTGAAAAAGACTGGGGATTTTTCTCCTGATCGTTCTAGTTTCATTGGAGGAGTGGGTGAAGTTGAAGTTTCTGTAACTGTGGGTCTGGAGTTAATTGCTTCCAGGATTACAATTCAGGCAATTTATTTTCCTCATGGCTGGTTTTTAATAGGAGTAATCTTTCTGAATTCATTTATTAATTTGTTCAACAAATATATTTTAAATTCATCCACTGGTGGATTCTGCTTTGTGAATGTATGAACCAAACAGGTAGACTGACTATGCCTCTCTACCTCCCAATCCCCAGTCCTGGAGTCCTAGCTCTTCCTAAATATAATGTTCTGTGTTTTCAGAAAGTATTCGACTTTGATTTCTGTCCCAATTCTCTGTCCCAATTATTTTACCCTCCATAACTGATGACCATACCAGGAATAGCTTTTGCCTTGGATTCATCTCTCTGTGTCTATTCAAGAATTACCTCCAACCCTGGCATATCTGTCAATACAGTCCCTTCCTTCCATCTTGCAGATTTTTTTTTGGCAGTTGCACAAATGCCTGAAATCATACCAGACAGATTCACATTTATACAATTGAGAGAAAGAAATACAACTTTTTAAAAATAAAGATGCACCAACGAACAAAATCTAAAAGGAAAGCAAAACGTTAGCTGAAAATTTCAGAAGTTGGGCCTAAAAACACGGAAACTCAGTTAGGGCCCAGCTGGAAACACAGTCACAAGGCTTCAAATTTGATCAGAACCTAAACCCTACCTATATCTGCATAAAGGGTGTGCTTCTTTCTTTTGGCTATTTAGTCCAATTTCATTATACTCACCATAGGTGTTTGAAGGAAGAACAGAAAAGCCCAAACTAATGAGTTTTTGTCAAGCTGTAAATCTGTACAATGGCCAAAAGCTATTGCTATGCTGTTTTCTGTAGTGACACAGACCACTTTTCCTCTGGGCAGTCACTGCTTGAAATAATTACTGACATTAATGATGCAAGCTCCTGAATTTAATAGATCTAGGTTTATGTTGTCATCCATCACTGTGTAAACATCTTCTATCTTCTCTGCTATTATTAAAAGTTTCCTTAAATGTTTTAAGATACTTTACTGATGCATTTTAACTACAAGAAACCACCGGGCAAAAATTCCACCTCTCTGAGTTTTGTGTATGTTATGGTAGTTATATTATTACAAATTTTTTTTGCCAAAACTTGAACACAATTGATGCAAATGAGGCCCGCACAACACATCATCATAGTCTCTCATATATGACCTTGTAACACAATAAATTGTCACCACTTAATAAAGGTCTTGGTGCAATAAAGATTTTTTTAGTTTTCATAAAAGGGAGAATTTATATAACCTTGTTACATAACTGTTCAGATTTGACTACTACCCTTTTCTGTTACTGAACTATAAGTAAGATATAAGTAAGATGGATTTTCCTGAACTCTTAGTAGGGAAGTGTGGGCCAAGAGACACTCCTAACTAAAGCTCTAGGGTTCCCTTTCCTGAGGTCATTTTGAGGTATACAAAAATATGACCTTTCTATGCCCCCTCTATTCTCCTTCCCCATTTTTATCTGTACCATCTGACCTGTTTCTTGCCAGTGTATCCCTGTCTGGCTCAAATTAGATTCTCTGAGTAAATTCTCCTCTTTTAGGGCTTTATCCTGGAAAAGAGCTTATGTTAGCTAGTTTCAAAAGTTCCTATGGCCTGTATCACCCCAGCATCACCTGAATTTTGTGTTTCCCCTCACTCTTAGCCATGAGTTCTGTCATAAACTTGTCTACTCTTCTCAGATTTGCCTACTGAGCTTTTTATGTTGAGTAGGGACTCTGTTTTAGAGGTATTGAATACCTGCTGACATTTCAGATTCTGGGATTCTTTCATGTCTTTTAGCTTTACCTTTTTTGCTTCTTATTGGGCACTTTGATACCACACATATACTATTGCTGTTGCTGTTTGTCCATACCCACTTAATTTTGGAGTCTGTGGAGATCACTTTTCTTTTAGTTTATTGTAGCTTTTGTCTGTGGATTTTTTTCTTTGCTATCTTAATTACTTTGATTTTGTAGGTGCTTGGGGAATTTACCCAAGTAGGCTTCTTACTGTAGCTGCAGTCTTGCTCCAACTTCCCATTTTATTTCTTCTGGACTCTGTTGTGTTAAATTGTATTTTTCTAGGAATTTTTCCATTCCACTTTAAATTGTATTTTGTTGAGAAATATAACATATACACAGAAAAGTACACAAAATAAAATGTACAGCTTGTGAATTTTCAAAGTGAAACTCTGTGTAACCATCACTCAGCTCAAGAAATACAATTAGTATTTTCTAATTTCCTTTTGACTGTCTTTGACCCTTGAGTTAATTAGAAGTATGTTATTCAATTTCCAAATATTTGGAGATTTTCCAGATATATTATGGTTATTAATTTCTAGTTTAAATCTGTATGATCAGAGAATATCTTTTAGATGATATTAATCATTTAAAATATGTTAAGCCCTTTTAAGGCCTAAGATATAGACTACTTGGTGATTGTTTCATGTACACTTTATAATGTATATTCTGATGTTGCTAGTGGAGTATACTATAAATATTAATTATGTTAAGTTGGTTCATAGTCCTGTTTAGGTCAAACTAATTTTACTAATATACTAACTGATTTTCTGTCTACTTGTCCTACAAATTACTGAGATAGAGTGATAAAATCTACAACTATACTTGCAGATTGCTTATTTCTGCTTCTAATTCTATTGGGTTTTGCTTCATGCATTTTGAAGCTCCGTTGTTAGATGTATACACATTTAGGACTTTTAAGTCTTCCAGGTAAATTATCTCAATAATGTATAGGTAAAATCCCAACTTAATCCCTGGTAACATTCTTTTTTCTCAAGTCTACCTTGTCTTTTATTAATATAGATATACCAGCTCTCTTTTGATACCTGTTTGCATGATATATCTTACTCTGTCCTCTTAATCTATCTATATCTTTGTATTTAAAGTGGGTTTCTTGTAGACAGCATGTAGTCAAGTCTTGCTTTTGATCAAATCTTTCTTTCAATTGGTGTTTAAATCTTTTATGTTTAATTGTTGATATAATTAGATGGAAACCTACCATCTTTCTAATTTTTTCTATTTCTTCTGTTCTTTAACTTACTTATTTTTCGCTTACTTTGGTTATTTGAGTATTTTTCAGGCTTTACTTTATCTCCACTATTGCCATATTATTCTATCAATTTATCTATAGCTATATAGAGATACATAGCTACATATGCACATGTGACTATGTAACTACAGTTATATATAACTATATGTAACATGACAATAGTTACATATGTGTGTGTGTGTGTGTATATATATAATACCTTTTATCCTTTAGTCACAACCTACCTTCAATTGTATCACACTGCTTTACTTAAGTATAAAAAGTTTACAGTATAAGTTTACAACTGTTTATTTCCAATTCCTCCCATCCTTTTTGCAATAATGTTACACATTTTACTACATTGCTACTACTTTTGCTATAGGTGGTCAAGTACTGTTTTTGGTCCTCTCACTAGAATTCTGGGGTTTAATTACCCCTTTACTGTGCTCCTATCTAGGGCCAAGTGATAGAAAGACAGAGAAAGCAATGGGGGTTGGCCTCACCTAGCTTCACCAACTGGAGAAGTTTCCCATTACCAAACTTTGTTTTCCGTGGGTTCTCCTTACCAGTTATTGCCACCACCACCACCATCACTATGGAAGTGCTAGGGGGCTAGGATGATAGACAATGGACAGATGATAAAAGAGAGACAGAGAAAAAAAAACTGATACAAAATGCTGGTCTCTCTGTGACCATTAGAAGGTCCCTTTCCAGGGGTGCCTGGGTGGCTCAGTCGTTAAGCATCTGCCTTCGGCTCAGGGCGTGATCCTGGAGTCCTGGGATTGAGCCCCACATCAGGCTCCTGCTGAGAGCCTGCTTCTTCCTCTCCCACTCCCCTGCTGTGTTCCCTCTCTCGCCGGCTATCTCTCTGTCAAATAAACAAATAGAATCTTAAAAAAAAGAAGAAGAAGAAGAAGAAGAAGAAGAAGAAGAAGAAGAAGAAGAAGAAGAAGAAGAAGAAGAAGAAAAGGAAGAAGAAGAAAAGGAAGAAGAAGAAAAGGAAGAAGAAGAAAGAGGAGAAGGAGAAGGAGAAGGAGAAGGAGAAGAAGAAGAAAAGTTCCCTTTCCAGGGGTACCTGGATGGCTCAGTCAGTTAAGTGTCTGTCTTCAGCTCAGGTCATGATACCAGGGTCCTGGGATCAAGCCCTGTATTGGGCTCCCCACTGAGTGAGGAGCCTGCTTCT
Organism: Ailuropoda melanoleuca; assembly: GCF_002007445.2. NCBI lineage: Eukaryota > Metazoa > Chordata > Mammalia > Carnivora > Ursidae > Ailuropoda > Ailuropoda melanoleuca. The sequence continues at coordinate 68,942,992 of NC_048227.1, read as the reverse complement.
CCCTCTCCCTCTGCCACTCCCCCGGCTTGTGCTCTCTCAAATAAATAAATAAAATCTTAAAAAAAAAAAAAGCAGAAGCAGAAGAAGAAGTTCCCTTTCCAGCTCCTGGAGCCAGAACTACTGGGATTCTCTGACTTGGGGCCATTTTTTGGGTTACCAGTGCTTTGAGTTCAAGTCAGGGAATACTGGAAGAACAAAATGCAATTCCATGGCACTTTTAATTTTGGTCTTCTGCAATTCTCCTCCAATATTTAATTGTCTGTCTTCAAACAGCTGTTTCATGCATTCTACCAAGGTTTTATAGCTGTATTCACTGAGGGAGATTGGGTGGAATATGAGTATTTCATCTTATCCCAAAACTGGAATGGTATATTGTGGTTTTAATTTGTATTTCTCTGGTTACTATTAAGGCTGGAAAACTTTTCATAGATTACTGGCTGTTTGGATACTCATTTGTAAGTTACGTGTTAAAGTCTCTTACCCTTTTTATTTACAGTTGTGTTGCTTATGTTATTATTGACATATAGAAATTATTGTGATCCAAGGTGACGTGTTTGTCAATTATCAAGTGCTATGTCTGTTTGAGATCTGTTTCTGGGATCCCTATTTGATTCCTCTTGTATATTTGTTCATTCTTATATCGATACCATACGGAGGTAATTATTACATTTTCATAAGCTTGATATATAGCAAGTCATTTTAGCTCACTTTGTTCAAGATTTTCTGGGCTATTTTTAGTTCTTTGCATTTAGATACAAATTCCAGGATCAGCTTATTAATTCTTGTGCCAGGCCTAAAGTGAAAATTGATAAACCTCTGTTTGGCATGCATTTAATGGATAGATTAATTTGGAAAGAACTGATATTTCATAATATTGAGTCTCTTAATAAGTCCATTTCTTTAAGATTTATTTTTAAAAATAAATCTCGGTGTTTTTGTTTTCTGTATCAAGGTTCACACAACTTTTAATATATATGTACGTATTTGATATTTTCATGCTACTTGAAAGTTTTTAAATTTAATTTTCTGTTTGTTGCTGGTATGTAGAAATGCAAATTATTTGTGCAAAGCAATTGTCTATCCAGCAGTCTGTTCTAATAATTTATTTGTATATTCTTTTGGATTTCCTTTATACACAATCACCTTTGATATGATCAGAACTAAAATTTCACTGTTAACTTTCCAATCTTCCCACTTTTTTTTATTCTTACTTTCTAGCTAGTAAAATTTGCTAAAGCATCCAGTATAATGCTGAATAAAGCATACAACAGTGGAGGTCCCTGTCTTGCTTCAAATCAGGGGCGCCTGGGTGGCCCAGCCCTTAAGCATCTGCCTTTGGCTCAGGTTATGATCCCAGGGAAGCCTGCTTCTCCCTCTCACACTCCCCTTGTTTGTGTTCCCTCTCTCACTGTCTCTCTCTGTCAAATAAATAAATAAAATCTTTAAAAAAATCACAAAAGGAAATCTTTTAACCTTTCACTATTTAGAAAAATATTTATAGAATTTTATAGATATATTTTTTCATATTGAAGAAGTCATCTTTCCCCTAGTTTGCAATTTTTTTAAAAATCAGAAATGTATGTTTCATTTTATCAAGTTTTTTCACCAACTGATATGATTCTGTGATTATTTTCCTCCCTAATTCTGTAAATCTGGTGAATTACACTGATTAATTTTTGAATATTAAACCATTCTTGAATTCCTGGAATAAATCCTACTTGGATATAACATATTATTCTTTCAATAAATATCTAAACTTGGTTTGCCAATATATTATTTATGATTTTGCATTTATGTTTATGTGAAAGATTGGCTGGGATTTTTTTCTTTCTTATAACATGCTTTCTCAATTTTGTATTAAGATTATTCTGGATTAATTGAATGAAACGGTGTCTATTATCTTTTCTTTTTTTTTTAAGTGTGTACAAACTGAAATATTTTTTTCCATGAAACGTTAGTGGAATTTCCTCTAAAATGCAGGCATTTCTTTGTGGGAAAATTTTTAATGATTGCCTTTAACTAAAAAAAAAAAAAAAATTTATAAAACTACTCCAGCTTTCTATTATTTCTTTTTTAAGTTTGTAAATAACATTTTAAGAAATATATCCATTTAAAATTATTTATACTATTTAACTATATTAGTTTTGTCTTTAAAAAAATCTATTTCTATAGTCATGTCCCATTTTACATTCACCTGTGCCTTCTCTCTCTTTGCTTTCTTTTCATGAGATTTTACTAGATGTTTGGCTACAGTATTACTCTTCTCAAAGAACCAACTTTTGATTTTGTTGATCAATTTTTTTTCAATTTTTCCATTTTTTTCAATTTTCAATTTTTTCCATTTCTTTTTTAAGATTTTATTTATTTATTTGTCAGAGAGAGAGAGAGCGCAAGCAAGGGGAGAGGCAGGCAGAGGGAGAAGCAGGCTCTCTGCTGAGCAGAGAGCCTGATGCGGGACTCCATTCCAGGGTCCTGGGATCATGACCCGAGCCCCCTGGGATCATGACCTGAGCAGAAGGCAGCTGCTTAACTAACTGAGCCAGTCAGGCGTCCCTTAATTGTGGTTTTTTTTTTCTTTTTCTTTTTTAAAATATGCTCTGATCTATATCTTTTCCTTGTCTTATTTGGATTTATTCTATTTTTATTTTATTAAATTCTAAGTGAAGGATTTACTTACTAATTTTCAGAATTTCTTATTTAAAATGTACATTTAGGGCTAAAATTTTTCCTTTCAGGTCATCTGTCATTTATCTTTAAAGATTTTTGTAAGGTTTCTCTTGCCGTGAATAAAATGGAGACCGCAAAGGCAAACGTGGTCCAGAGGATGAGCTTTATTGCAAGCACCCTCGGGTGAGGTTCCATGACTCGGGGAAAAAGCATTGAGTCGGGGAAGTCACGCCCAGGGCAGGGCAGCGAGGGTTTTTATTGGGCACCGCTGGGGGGAAGGTGAGGAGGTAGAAGAACCGATAGGATTCTCCTTTTTTGGTAACTATGCCTGGTTGTAAGTAGCCCATTGGTCAGCTGGAGTCCCAGGCAGAGAGTTTCGGTTTCCTGCTTAGGTTTCGGTTTACTGGGGTTGACGTGGCCGCTCCATGTGTTCTGGTGGGAGATTCGGCCATTTTGGGTGTCCGCCATTTTGAGTGGCCCTCTTTTCTCAGCCAGCCCCACAATTTTTTTGTTAGTATTTCATTTTTTACTTCTATGGATTTTAAAATTTACATTATGACAGTCTGATTACTGAGTTCTTTAAAAGTTTTTATAACCTTTCAAATATATAGATTTTTAAAAACTCATCTTTTTGTTATTAATTTCTACTTAAGTTGTCGTTCAAGAACGTGATCTGAACTCATGAGTGTATAAAATTATACTTGTTAGTAGTTTACAAGTGTATTTTTAATTTCCTTATGTGTCATTTTATGACATAGCAGTGATTTAGAGCTATGTTAAAATCACCTGCCATTATGGTGGATTTGTTAATTTCTTCCTACAATTCAATTTTTGCTTTATATATTTTGAGGGTATTTTATTTTATGCCTGCATATTTAGAACAGTTTTATAGCTTCTTGACAAATTAAGTCTTCCAAAAGTATTATTTAGAGACTCATAAAGTTTTGGTTTTTAAGTTGTTTTTGTGTGATGTCAGTAGAGCAACATCATTTGGTTCCTTTGTTCCAGATACTTTTCTGTTCTTTAATTTTCAACCTTTGTGTTCTTTGTGGTATCCTTTGTGGAGAACATGTAGCCAGATTTTTAAAAATTACAGACTGACAACCTGAGCTTTTTAACTTTAAATAAACATAAATTGACAATGATTGTATATTTGCACATTTTTAATCTTCTTAAAATTTATCCCATTCTTCCTATGTTTTTCTACTTTATTGCCTATTTGGAAGCTAATATTCATATTTCTGTTATATAAGAACTTGAACATTTTCTCAATATTCCTATTTTTTCCATATCCTCTCCCAAATGCTCATGACTTTATATTAAGTAGGTTTTTTCTTTAGGGCTCTATTTCAGCCTTGGCATTTTTGGCATTCCTATGTTATTTAGAATGTTATTTATGTTATTTAGAATTCACTTTGCTTCCTATTAGCAATCTTTTGTTACCTTAATTTCCTATAATTAACAATTCTTTATCTTGCCCTATTCAAATTACTATGTGGTTGGACTCTGAAAAATAATTTAATCCTTAACAGGATTAAACTTAATGTGAGATGTGAGTGAAAGTGAATGGTGTAAGAGGTAGATTTAAATTGCTAATGTCAGTGCTCCACTCAGATCCCCTAGTATTTGGTGGGTTTTCTTTTCCAACAGCCAGCACCAGCAGCTCTTTAATAGAGAATGGCTATTAAATACTGAAGTCCATTGCCTACGGAGAGCCAGGAGACCTGCAAAGTGCCTCTTCCCTCTCTCTTCTTCCCCTTAGACAATATGAGTATAAAAATTCCTACTGCTGGGGCACCTAGGTGGTGCAACTGGTTAAGCATCAGACTCTTGGTTTTGGCTCAGGTTGTGATCTCAGGGTCCTGATCTTGAGGTTTGGAGAGGAGTGCCACGTCAGGCTCAGTGTAGATTCTGCTTGTAACTCTCTTCCTCTCCCTCTGCCCCTCTGCCCACTCTCTCTCTAAAATAAATAAATCTTAAAAAAAAAAAAAAAGTTCCTGCTACTTTGGCTTGAGTCAGGAGAATGCCCAGGTGCTGTAACTTTTAAAGGATCAGACTGAAGCTACAATACCAATAGGACTTTGCCCTTGTTACTGATACTATGCCCTAGTTATTTCCCCAACTGTTCACAACAAGCTTCATCTCAGGTTCTCCTTCTGAGGAAGTTGATTTAAGACACTTAGTCCATCTGTTCTACTAGTTCTATTTCAGACAGTGTATGTTTTTCAGATTGTAATATTTGAGATAATTGTACTCAGTACAATTTTGGCCTGTGTACTTCTATCTACCTGGAGATCCTGGCTTCTGTATATGATGAAATGTACTGGGGAATTACAAGGGCCAAACTGTAATGTGTTTCCCTGCTAGTGAAATCAAGGATAAAGGAGGTGAGAAACCTTAGGACAGAAGCACTAGGTTCCCCAAGACAATGGGTAATCTTTGCCATCTATCTTTCCATTAAGCATCTCATTAGGTGAGGGGTTTTCTTTGGAATAAATCACATTGGGGAGAGGTTGTCCTTCTAGTTTGTAATCTAAGAGCCCCTGGAGTTTACAGATGGAAGGGCAGAGGATTTAGTACTCAGACTGTCAATTCCAATGGTTATTTTAGTCAACATTTTAAGCAAGTAGAATTTTTGCACAGCCTCACATTATTCTTAAGACAACTTCATCAATATATGATCATTCTCCCTGCTTTCTGTAGTGAGAATGTAGGCATAATTCCAAACTGATACCAGGGAGAGACAAAACTAAAGTTTAAAAAATGTTTCTCTATTTTCTTACAGCGCCACAAGCTGAGCTACTTCAGGCTACTCTGACAGTGTGGTTGAACTCACTTTCTCTCTAAATAGTTTTCACGGAATACACACTCACCCCCCCCCCCTCATTTCTAGATACCTTGTTTTCCAGCATTCAGTGCTCATTTTATAAAATTCGGGCAGGAACCGAAAGCCTTGCTTTGGCACATAATTTAACCAGATCATTAACTGTAACTTCATAAGTAAAAATATTGACACTCTGGAGAAAGTAAAAAAATGATCTTCTACATGCCTCAAACCTCTGGTTCAGCTATTCATAACGTTTTGGGAGAGTCTGCTTTTTTCCCCTCCCAACAGAACTTAACAGTTCGGGTAAACGGGACAGGGAAGACAGAAGACCGCGCGGGCGAGTCTCTGAGCCAGTGAGAAGGCAATGGGATCTCCCCGGGGAGGTTCGATGAGTGCTTTCTCTGCCTTGCTTGTTTGAGTTCCAGAACAAATGACAGCGATAGGCTGGGAAGGGCTCAAAAACCAAGACCAGCTGCCTCCTATCCAGACATGGTGTGCAGTCCTCCGAAAGCCGCACTGGCGGACGCGGAAATATGGGACGACCAGTGTCTGAAGTGTGGGCGCCAGGGCTCTGGGTACCGCGCAGGTGTCCTGGAGTCCCTCTCCGCCCAAGTGGCCTTGAGGGAAAGGTGGTGGTAAAGCTCTCTGTGGAGGTACTCCTCGTCCTCAGTTTCATTTTGTGGTTCCTGCGGAGGAAGAATGGGACTGTCATCTGCGCAACAGTTGCTGCTGCCGGTAAAATTCCACACACCCCTCAAAATGGGCAGAAGGACAATTAGAAGACTGTCAGACGATGCCTCGATTCCGTGTACCTCAAGATTCTATTCTAACAGCTCTCCAATGTTGATTTCAGCGGATGTATTTTTTAATTGTTTTTTGAAATGGTTTTAGAGCAAGTTGAAAGTGTAATTAGCTTTCCAGCCCACCAGATTTATGCATCAGAGTCAAACATATTTAAGTGTTACTGTGGCTTCAAAGAAGCTATTGATTTCTGAAGTGGTGTGTTTTGAATGATTCTTTTTTTTTTTTTTTTAACTGTTTGGATTTAAGTTATGCTGCAGAAGTCTTAGTAAGAAACATTTGGTTTTCTACAGACTTTATTTCCACTAAAGGTCATAACCTGACAACCTTCCCCCACCTCCTCAAACTAAGAAACAAACCACAAATTCTCACCAACATGTTGAACACCAGTGAAGAATTAGTGACTCTCAGAGGCAAAACAATTGCTTTTGGACTTGTCTTCAGCTCTTGGACTAACTCCCAGCCTTGGTCTGACTGGCATTCACCGTATTCATACCCGCACTGAACTAGGTGGGAGGAAAGTCAAGGCCTGTTCCCCTCATGACCCTCTGCTGAGCACTCACTCCCCTCTGTTGGAAAGGCGGACCCTGTACTGCACCTGGTACAGTCTCTAGAAAAGAGCAAATGTCGAGGAAACTAAAGTTGCCATACTTTACAGAGATAACTGGCAGATCCGTCATTAAGAGAAAGTCAAGAGGGCCATGATCAATTCCTTAAGAAGAAATTTTTATTTTTCTCTCCAAATGCAGAAGAAACCTATCCAAAAGGTAGGAACAACCCTCCACCCCAATTTTTTTTTCTTTTTAAGGTGAGAGTTGTGCAAATATAAATAACCCAGAAGTAATTGAGCAGTAGTATATGGTAGTCAATACTTTTAAGACTAATGGGGGTAAGAAGTGGCAGCAGTCTTAAATTAGCTGGTAAGCCCTCTGCTGTTTTATGAGTATCTCGGTTCTTTCTGGTGTATTTAGTGGCCCACACTTTTATAGAAAATAGATACCAAAAAATACAGTAAACTTTATTGTACATATTTGCTTTAGATATGCCATAAATATTTAAATAAATCTTAATTGGAGCAACAAGAAAAATCTAACACAGTTTTGCACTGAGAACGGTGTGTGTGCTTCATTTGACTTTATATTCACAATGAATACAAACTCCTTTCATCTGGTATTCCACCCATTAGTAATAATAGAAGCAATAAAAGGTTAATCAATTCCTACTGAGAATGGAAATTATATGTGAGAAAAAAGCTGCATAGTTTAGTAATCCTTTGAAGAACAAAGACCAAGATCTCGTCTTTAATTTACTAATTCTTTTCTCCTTATCAATTGCATTTTTCATACTCTTTTATTTGAGCACCGCTGGGGTATTTGTTTTTAAGAAACAATATTTGATATCTTGGTTAATATCCACTTTTTTACACTGTACCCAGTGTCTGAACACATCGTAGAGTTTTAATATATGTTAAATACATAAGAGAATGTTTAGCTATGCCGTGTTCTATAATACTTAGACTTCGGTATGAAGAGAGAAACCTTTATATAGGCTCAATATTACACTTTGCCAAATAATAATAATATTAAAACTTGCACTTGAATTCTTATAAATATCACAGAATCTTAGCAAGTGAATGCATGGTCTTGATTGAATTTTATTTTGAACAAAACAGCTGTAAAACATATTCTTATAAAAATTGGATAGGGGTGCCTGGGTGGCACAACGGTTAAGTGTCTGACTTCGGCTCAGGGCGTGATCCCGGTGTTGTGGGATCGAGCCCCACGTCAGGCTCCTCTGCTACGAGCCTGATTCTTCCTCTCCCACTCCCCCTGCTTGTGTTCCCTCTCTCACTGGCTGTCTCTATCTCTGTCAAGTAAATAAATAAAATATTTTAAAAAAATTGGATAAATTTGAGGACAAGGTGTTAGATAATATCAGGGGCTTATTTGTAATTGAATTGAGATAAAACTCATTTTATATAAGAAAATATCCTTATATTTTAGAAGTACATAATATTTAGGGGTAAAATTTCATGATGTATGTAATTTACAATTAAGGTTTTAGCAAAAAATGCATGAATATAGCAAAGTGTAAACAATTGTTAAATCTAAACTATATATACTCCTCTCTGCTTTTCTCTAAGTTTGAAATTTTCATAAAAAAATTACAAAGATAAGACCAAAGAAAAAGGAGGAAGGAAGGAAGAACACTAGCATTGTGTAATAGAAAAAACAAAACAATGAATATAGAATTAGGACACCAAGATTAGGGGTCATAGCTAATACTATATATGTAATTATAGTTAAGCCATATAATTGCTCTGAATTTGGTTTTCTCATTTTTAAAATGAGGATACTCCACAAAAATACTACTACATATCCACCTGATGGTTAAAATTAAAAAGACTGATAACATGAAGTGTTGGCAAGCATATGGAACAGATGGAATATATGTTGCTGTTAGCAGTATAAAATTGTATAACCACTTTTGAAAACTGTGCAGCATCTTCTCCCTCTATATATGTAACCTATGGCCAACAATTCCACTTCCAGTTACATACAAAAGACAAATGAGTGCATGTTCACAGTTTTATTAATAGCAACAGTATCAACAGGAGAATGGATACATATTGGTATATTCATACAATGAAATGCTATGCAGCAATAAAAAATAACCAACTCTGGTATATGATATAATATGGATGAAATTTATAGATATTATACTGACAGAAAGTAGTCAGGCACAAACACATATTTATTCTATCATTCTATCTGTATGAAGTATGAGAACAGATAAAACTAATCAGTGATAAGAAAGAATAGTGGAAAACTTATGGATTCTGGAAATATTTTATATCTTGAGGTGGGTGTGATTATTCAGGCCCATATATATGTTAAAAAAAATCGTGCTGTACACTTAGGGTGAGAGTTCTTTATGCACTTTCCTGTATCTTTGCTATCCTTTAAATAAACATAATAAATAAAATATAAAATTAATATCCAAATCCCAGGAGGAAGGAGCAAATAAGATATTGTATAATTGTTTACTAAATTATAAAACACTGTACAATTTCATACATTTTAATTTTCTAAGCTAAACTCTAATTTTCTTTTTTTTTTTTTTAAGATTTTTTATTTATTTATTCGACAGAGAGAGAGACAGCCAGAGAGAGAGGGAACACAAGCAGGGGGAGTGGGAGAGGAAGAAGCAGGCTCATAGCGGAGGAGCCTGATGTGGGGCTCGATCCCATAACGCTGGATCACGCCCTGAGCCGAAGGCAGATGCTTAACCGCTGTGCCACCCAGGCGCCCCTAAACTCTAATTTTCTAACTAATTTTTTGCTAAAAGTAAGAGTTTAATTTTAAGTTGTGATCATTTATTTGTACTGCTTTACCTACAGTTTTTTTTTTAATCCAGTTCATTTTGGACTAAGCTTTGCCACAATCTTATTCTTAAATTATCATTTTCACTCTTCCATTGGTAGTGGAAAAATTTATTTGAGAGAGAAAGAGCAAGAGAGGGCATGGTGGGGGAAGGGCAGATGGAGAGGGAGAAGCAGACTCCCCACTGAGCAGGGAGCCTGATGGGGGGGCTCAATGCAGGTGGGGGTGGTGCTCAGTCTCAGGGCTCTGGGATCATAAGGCAGACGCTTAACCAGCTGAGCCACCCAAGCACCCCTATGCTTTTAATATTCTCAAAGAGATATACTAGCTGCTTTGGTAAGGTTTAAAGCTAACTTTTAAATAGGAGATTTTAGTGCTCAGACGTTTAGATGTTACTCATCAAGAATGCTTGAATGTAAGTACTCACCTCCCATGATTCTTGTCTTTCAAAACATCAAGTACAAATTGGTCTTTAAGAAGTGTGCAAATGACACATAATAGCTGAGCAGCATGTGATCATTTGAACAGAAGATTTGAAAATAGTTAAATCACTCTGAAACCTCTGGAGACCTTCTTATAATTCAGGCACAGAGGGCCCCCATTCTGAAAGGTAATATATCTTTTTAAACACCCAGTTTTTCTGTTCTCATCTTCCAAGGTTTCATTTTGTTAAAAAAAAAATGTTAGTTGACATTATAAACAGATGCTGGAAAGCACTCATCCAACTCATGAAAAATTCAGCATAAGTTTTAAGCAAACATAGCAAAATCACTTATTAGGAAAAAATGTTTAGTCTGATAGATGACCATAATTATCAGGTAAATTATTCATTTTTCTTCACAAAGCAATCACCCAGTGAAGACTTACTCATTATTCACAGGTTGTCAGGGAATAGAGAGTGAGAAGTGAAGATGTGGTATAAGTTAGCATTGCCATGTAAGTTGCAGAGAAATGCTAGAAAAGCTAGCTGAGTGCAGTAAGAAGTCCAAATAAAGCCAGGGTAAACATGAAGTCTGGGATCACAAACTTACAAAGGATCCATTGTTAAATTAGCGTCATAGCGCTACAGAAATAGACCAAACCCACATAGAGTCATCAGGGCCCAGAATTTCTTTTTTTTCTAGAAGCTAAAATCTAGCAGCATTAGGAATGTAAATACAAATTCATGACAGTCCTATTTTCAAAATTCTCAAAAACAAAAGTAATTATAAATCCGAAGCAGCACTGAGTGGGTTGCATGTTAAGATATTTCTGTCAGAGACTAAATTTTGAAATAATCATTATTCCATCTATCAGATAACACTATACATTGTTTTACACTCTGTAAGCATCAGAAAATTCTAAATGTTACATATGAATTAGATGGTGCAACATTTAACTTGCTAAGATACTGATTTCAGTGTGTGTTTTGTGGAAATTAAAAATTACTTTGTAGTTTTATCTAGTACAATTGTTCAAGAGAAATTATTCTCCTTTCAAGCCAGTTGCACACCTTTTCATTCAGACCAATCAATATTTATGGCCTTTGATGTCCAGTTTATTTGAAGTTGGTTTTGAGAATAAGTTGTAGTCAGAGTAGTTCTGCAAATAGTCGTGGAGGATATAAGATAGATGTCACCTATTTTAACCCAAAACTCAGGGTAGCCTTCTAGCTGGAAAGTAATGTTTTCACAGCTCATCGTACATAATTCAATCCTATTTTCTTTCAGGGTTTATCTGTATCACAGAGTTGTTATGTGGCTTATAGTTAGGACACCGAAAAATTCTAGCTTATTTTGCAATATAGGGCTCAACTCTTTCCATGCATTTGGAATTGGGTCATATTCAAAAATAAATATATATCCTTCTTACATAGTCCACAATCCAATAGCTTTTACTACCACAGAGATCCAAGAAGAGATCCAGTAGGAAATACATATCTATATTAAAAGTAAATTTGGAAATCTAGTCCCATCTCAATAAAAAGTAACTCCCTTTGCGGTAAACTGTGGAGTAATGACTGATCAAGTTATATGGAAGATTAAATAGCAAGTCACTACAAAGTAGTATTCAGTGTAAAGGAAGCTGAATTTTCAGTTCAATTTGTTCCCCCACAATGAAACCCTATAGACAATCTGGCCCAGAGTTATGGGATCAAAGGAGCCGAAAGCAGGGGCTTTAGGAGTTGGCCGGATTTGTCTTCCCACCTTGATACCTGATTACAGTAAAAAGGCCAGGTGAAAATTGGGTCTAGAGTAAGTTCACTAAGAAAATCTACTTATTATAAATGAGCGCTTACCATCACAAAGACAAAGAACAATATTACACTGAGAGATCTTGAACTGGAATTTCTCTTTCTGCTTATCTTTCACTTCCTGCTTTGCAATCACTTTTGAATTCTTAAGTACATAATAAATGGCCTTTTTCTTCTTAATGATTATTTTACATATAGTTGGCCTTTTAAAAGTTTTAGCTTCTTTTTGAAATGATTTGTGTGAGGTGCACATTTATTTACACTCTGCATTTAAAAGTGTCCAAAACTAGATGTGTATTAACATTTAAGAATTGAACAGTGAGTTCAGGAAGTCTATGGAGTAACACTGAAAAGTCAGCAGAGGAAAGAGCTGTTGGAGGTTAGAAAGCAAGGTGGGGATTAGCAGGAGTCCATGCACCGCAGACTGGTCACAACCGGCGATTCTACCAGCACTGAATAATTATTAGGGAATAATGAGTAGAAAAGGTTTGAGAATGAGTGGGCTAAAGCATAGGCAACCAAACCAGCCTTTTGCGTACTGCTGACCCTGTTTAACCCAATGATTTCATGGACTTTTTCTCCATTTTGGCAGGTTTCATTCCACTAATTGATATGTTCCACTTATTCTCTCTGGAAGGTTTCTTTCTGTGGCTTATTTTAGATATTCTACTAGATGGTATTAAGTTCTATATCACTGGAAGATTTTAGTTTCCTAATTCCTCTTTCCTCCCTTTCTCCCGTCTTTCAGCAGTTACTATAGCTCAGATAAAGGAGTAATCTAGGTGCTGGGATATACATAAGTGAATATAACTCCTGCCTTGAGATTGCTTGTAGACTAATGTGTGGATCAGACAAATAATATACATATTTTTATTTTTCTCTATATTTACTATGGGTTTGATACTCAATCTAATTGAGTCCTGAAAAAAAGTGTGAAGTCACCTGTGCTAGTAAGCTCAGTCTGCCATAACAAAACGCCATAGACTGGGTGGCTAAAAACAAAAGAAATTTATTTTCTCACAGTTCTGGAAGCTGAAGTCTCAGATCAGGATGCCAGAATGGTCAGGTTCCAATGAGAGCCCTTTTCCTGGCTTATAGATGAGAGAACTATGGTGTTTCTTCCTCTTGTTATAAGGCCACCAGTTTTATTACATCAAGGCTCCATTCTTAGGACCTCATTTAACCTAGTTGACTACCTCCTTAATGGCTCCATCTCAAATATAGTCACATGGGGGTGGTTGGGGCTTCAGTATATGAAATCTGGGGTATATAGTCCTATTCATAGTAAACCTCAAGTAATACCTACTTCAGTGATACCTCCCACCTAAGCAGTCTTCATCCTAGGTGTACCTCTGACCAATTATTTAATATTTTAAAAATTCCCAGTTCAAGGGATGCCTGGGTGGCGCAGTCAGTTGCGTATCTGATTCTTGGTTTCAGTTCAGGTTGTGATCTCGGTTCATGAGATCAAGCCCTGGTTGGGCTCCATGCTCAGTGCAGTCTGTTTAAGACTCCCTCTGCTCTTCTCTATCTCTAAAAAAAAAAAAAAAAAAAAAAAAATCCAGTTCAAAAAACCTTCTGCCCTCTCTTTGCTTACTTTCTAGTTCAAAGAATTTGATTTATAACTTATATAGCATTTTGATGTATAACTATATATTTTATCTTCCCTATGAGTGCATCAAGAGCAGTGTCTCAGTTATCTATTTCTGTGTAACAAATCACACCAAAACTTAGTGACTTAAAATGAAGATCATCATATTACTACCTTTCATGGTTTTCGTGGGTCAGGAATTTGGGGAGGGTTTGACTGTATGGTTATGGCTCAAAGTCTTTATATTAGTATTCTCAGACTGTCGTTACAAGTTCAGAATCAAGGTGCCAGCAGAGTGGGTTTCTTGTGAGGTCTTTCTTCCTGGCTTGCAGTCATCTGACTTCTTACAGTGTTCTCACATGGCCTTTCCTTTGTGCAGACATGAAAAGAGAGAGATCTCTGGTATCTCTTCCTTGTCTTATAAGAATACCACTTCTGTTGGATTAAGTCCTCATTTATGACCTTATTTAACCTTAATTACCTTCTTTTTAAAAAAGATTTTCTTTATTTAGAGAGCGAGTGAGCAAGCATGATCATGAGCAGGGGGAAGGGAAGAGGAAGAGGCAGAGAGAGAATCTCAAGCCAACTCCAAGCTGAGTGAGGAACTTGTGGCAGGGCTTGATCCCATGAACCTCGATCATGACCTGAGCCAAAATTGAGAGTTAGATGCTCAGCGGACTGAGCCACCCAGGTGCCCCTAAACCTTACTTACTTTCTTAAAGACCCTATCTCCATATACAGTCACGCTGGGGGTTAGGTCTTCAACATGTGAATTTTGTGCGGGTCATGATTCAGTCCATAATAGTCAACTATCTCACATGGATGGAATTGAAACATAGGGGACTAGAGAAATTGGGGCTGTTTGATTCTCTTTATCTTTCTTCATATATTCTTAGGATCTCTCTGTGTGGTCTATGTGAATTAGTTTTTCTGTTTTGTTTTGTTTTTATTTTAATTCCACTTAGTTTAACATACAATGTTATATTAGTTTCAGGTGTACAATATAGTAATTCAATTCCATAAATCACCTGGTAGTCATCACAGTACATTCACTCCTCAATCCCCATCACCTATTTAACCCCTCCCCCCACCCACTTCCTCTAGTAACTATCACTTTGTTCTCTGTAGTTAAGAGTCTGTCTCTTAACTGCCTTGCTCTCTCTTTTTTTCCCTTTTGTTTGTTTTGTTCCTTAAATTTCACATACGCGTGAAGTCATATAGTATAATTGTCTTTGACTGACTTATCTTGCTCAGCATTATACTCTCTAGCTCTATCCATGTTGTTGCAAATGGCAAAATTTCATTCTTTCTTATGACTGAATAATATTCCATTATATGTATGTGTATATATATACACATATCAACTCTTCTTCATCTGTTCATTAGCTAATGAACACTTGGGCTGCTTGTGTATGTTGGTTCTTATAAATAATGCTGCTATGAACACCAGGGTGCATGTATCCCTTTGAATTGGTGTTTTTGTATTCTTTGGGTAAAAACCCAGGAGTATGATTATTGGATAGTAGGGTAGTTTTAACTTTTTGAGGAACCCATATACTGTTTTCCAGAGTGGCTGCACCAGTTTGCATTTCTGCCAACAGTAGAAGAGGTTCCCCTTTCTCCATGTCCTCCCCAACCCTGTTGTTTCTTGTATTGTTGATTTTAGCCATTCCAGCAGGTCTGAGGTAATAGCTCATCGTAGTTCTGATTTGTATTTCCCTGACGATGAGTAATGTTGAGAATCTGGATGTCTTCTTTGGAAAAATGTCTATTCATGTCTTCTGCCCATTTTTTAATTGGATTATTCATTTTTTTGGTGCTGAGTTGTATATGTTCTTTATATATTTTGGATACTAATCCTTTATTAGATATGTCATTTGCAAATATCTTCTCCTATTCTGTAGGATGCTTTTTATTTTGCTGATTGTTCCCTTTGCTGTGCAGGACGTTTTTATTTTGATGTAATCCCAATTGTTTATTTTTGCTTTTGTTTCGCTTGCCTCAAGGAGCATATCTAGAAAAAATTTGTTATGACTGATGTCAGAGAAATTACTGACTGTGCTCTATTGTATGATTTTTATGGTTTCAAGTTTCATTTAGGTATTTAATATAAATTTGAGTTTATTTTTGTGTATAGAGTGAAAAGTGGACCAGTTTTGTTCTTTTGCATGTCATTGTCCAGTTTTCCCAACAACATTTTTCGAAGATACTGTCTTTTTCTCAGTGGATATTCTTTCCTGCTTTGTCGAACATTAATTGACCATATTGTTGTGGTTTATTTCTGGATTTTCTAATCTGTTCTATTGATGTATGGGTCTTATTTTTGTACCAATACCATGCTTGTTTTGGCCACTACAGCTTTGTAATATGACTTGAAGTCTGGAATTGTGATGCCTTCAGCTTTGCTTTTCTTTTTCAAGATTGCCTTGGCTACTTGGGGTCTTTTGTGGTTCCACACAAATTTTAGGATTGTTTGATCTAGCTCTGTGAAAAATGCTGTTGGTATTTTGATAGGAATTGCATTAAATGTGTAGATTGCTTTGGGCAGTGTAGACATGTTAATAATATTTGTTCTTCCATTCCATGAGCATAGAACGTCTTTCCATTTCTTTTTGTAACCGTCAGTTTCTTTCATCAGTGTTTTATATTTTTTGTGTATAGGTCTTTTCACCTCTTTGATTATGTTTATTCCTAAGTATATTATTGTTTTTAGTGCAATTTTATGTGGGATTATTAATTTCTTAATTTCTCTTTCTACTTCTTCATTACTAGTGTATAGAAATGCAACAGACTTCTGCTCATTGATTTTGTATCCTGCGACTTTACTGAGTTCACTTATCAGTTCTAACAGTTTTTTGGTATGGGCTTCTGGATTTTCTATACATAGTATCATGTCATCTGCAAACAGTGAAAGTTTTACTTCTTCCTTACCAGTTTGGATGCATTTTATTTGTTTTTGTTGTCTCTAGGACTTCCAGTACTATGTTGAATAAAACTGGTGCGAATGGACATCATTGTCTTGTTCTGACTTTAAGAGAAAAGCTCTCAGTTTTTCCCCATTGAGGATGATGTTAGTTGTGGGTTTTTCATACATGACCTTTATTATGTTGAGGTATGGTTCTTCTAAACCTGTTTTGTTGAGGGTTTTTTGTTTGTTTGTTTTGTTTTGTTTTTTTAAAGATTTTATTTTATTTATTTGACAGAGAGAGAGAGAGCCAGCGAGAGAAGTAATACAAGCAGGGGGAGTGGGAGAGGAAGAAGCAGGCTCCCAGTGGAGCAGGGAGCCCAATGCAGGGCTCGATCCCAGGTCACTGGGATCACACCCTGAGCTGAAGGCAGATGCTTAATCCAGGCGCTCCAGAGGGTTTTTGTTTTTGTTTTGTTGTTGTTGTTGAGGGTTTTGTTTTGTTTTGTTTTGTTTTATCATGAATGGATGTTGTACTTTGTCACATGGCTTTTCTGCATCTAGTGAAATGATCATATGATTCTTATCCTTTCTTTTATTGATGTGATGTATCATGTTGATTGATTTGTGAATATTGAACACACCCTTGCAACCCAGGAACATATCCCATTTGATCATGGTGAATGATTTTTTAATGTATTGTTGAATTTGGTTTGCTAGTATTTTGTTGAGGACTTTTGCATCTATGTTCATCAGAGATATTGGCCTGTAGCTCTATTTCTTTGTGGTGTCTTTATCTGATTTTGGTATTAGGGTAGTGCTGGTCTCCAGAATGAATTTGGAAGTTTTCTTTGCTCTTCTATTTTTTGAAATAGTTTGAACAGAATAGGTATTAATGCTTCTTTAAATGTTTGGTAAAATTTGCCTGTGAAACCATCTGGTCCTGAACTTTTCTTTGTTGAGAGTTTTTGATTACTGATCCAGTTTCTTTTCTGGTAATCATTCTGTTCAAATTTTCTATTTCCTCCTGTATCAGTATTTGTAGGTTATATGTTTTTAGAGATTTATCCATTTCTTCTAGGTTTCCAATTTGTTGGCCTATAGTTTTTCATAATATTCTCTTATAATTGTTTGTATTTCTGTGGTGCTTGTTATTACTTCTCCTCTCTTGTTTGGGATTTTATTTGTTTCAGTCCCTTCTCTTTTTCTTGATAAATGTAGCTAAAAATTTATCAATTTTATTGATTTTTTCAAAGACCCAGCCCCTGGTTTCATAGATCTATTCTATTATTGTTGTTGTTGTTGTTGTTTTTCTATATCATTTATTTCTGCTCTAATCTTTATTATTTCCTTTCTTCTGCTGGTTTTAGATTTTGTTTTTCTTTTTCTAGCTTCTTTAGTTGTAAGGTTAGAATGTCTATGATTTTTCTTGCTTCCAGAGGTAGGCCTGTATCACTATAAACTTCCCTTTTGAACTGCTTTTGCTGCATCCCAAAGGTTTTGAACCATTGTGTTTTCATTTTGATTTGTTTCCACATACTTTTGAAATTTCTTCTTTGATTTCCTGGTTGACCCATGCATTGATTAGTAGCATGTTATTTAACCTCCATGTATTTGTGGTCTTTCCAGATTTTTTACCTTGTGGCTGACTCTTAGTTTTGTAACATTATGGTCAGAAAAGGTGCATGGTATGATTTTGATCTTTGTGAATATGTTGAGGTTTGTTTTGTGGCCCAATATATGATCTATTCTGGAAAACATGTGCACTTGAAAAGAATGTATATTCTGCTGTTTGGGGATATAGCGTTCTGAATGTATCTGGTAAGTCCATCTGGTCCAATGTGTTCTTCAAAGCCATCATTTCCTTGTTGATTTTCTGTTTAGATGATCTATTGATGTAAGTTGGTTGTTAAAGTCCCCTACTATTATTGTAGTATTATCAATTAGTTCCTTTATGTTTATTATTAACTATTTCATGTATTTGGGTGCTCCTGTATTGGATGCATAAATATTTACAATTACATCTTCTTGTTGGATTGCCCCTTTACTATTATATAGTGTCCTTCTTTGTCTCTTGTTACAGTCTTTGTTTAAAGTCTAGTTTGTCTAATATAAATATTGACACTCTGGCTTTCTTTTGACATCCATTTGCATGATAAATGCTTTTCTGTCCCCTCACTTTCAATCTGCAGGTGTCTTTAGGTCTAAAATGAGTCTCTTGTAAGCACATAATGAGTCTTATGTTTTTTCTCCATTTGTCACCCTGTGTGTTTTAATTGGAGTGTTTAGTCCATTTACATTCAAAGTAATTATTGATAGATACATGTTTATTGCCATTTTATTACCCGTTTTGTGGTTGTACCTGAAGATTTTGTTTGATCGTTTTTGTCTTTCTCTCTTTCATGGTTTGCTGGTTTTCTTTATGATATATTTGGATTTCTTTCTTTTTATTCTTTGCAGGTTTATTAGGGGTTTTTGATTTGTGGTTACCATTAGGCTTGTGTATAACATCTTCTGCATATAGCAGTCTATATTAAATTGATAGTCATTTAATTTTGAACCCATTCTTGTCTACTTCCCATGTTTTAGGTATATGTCATCTTTTACATATTTTTATTTTGTGCATATGTTTTTATGTTTGAACTTTCTAGGGTCAGCCTTTTTAAATTTTAACTCATTGTTTATAATTGTAATTGAAAAAATGAGATAAATTTAGAAACAATAAACAGTAGCAGGACTCATAGAGAACATCTAAACATATTTCTATGATAATTGTTTTAATTCCAAAATGAACCTAGGAACCCATTTTATTTGACATTGACTAATTGGTAATGGTATTTTTTTTCACATTTGATCTCTACTAGGACCTGTCTATTTATTTTAAAATGGACACACATATACACACACATACACAATATATTTATAGAGAGAGATTGATTTATAAGGATTAGGTTCACATGATTATGGAGGATGGCAAGGCCAAACTTTGCAAGGTTGGACAGTAGGCTAGAGACTCATGGAAGAATTGATGCTGAAACTGAATCCAAAAACAGTCTGATGATAGAACTCCCTTTACTTCAGGGTAGGTCATTCTTTTTCTTAATACCTTCAACTGATGGAATGGGACCTACCCACACTGTGGAGGGTAATTTGCTTTTCTCAAAGTCTACTGCTTTAAATATTAATCTCGTCTTAAAAATACCTTCATAACAACATCCAGATGTGTTTGACCGAATATCTGAGCTCTGTGGCCTAGCCGACTTGACACATAAAATTAACCATTGCAGACACTAATGATAGGGTTGGTCATTGTTTTCATTAAGAACATTAAAAACCTTTAAACCCACATCAGACAGAGATTTTTACTTGTAAAACTATCTCAAATAGCTGAAGTCTGTTTTCCAACTCTGTATGTTTGTGTGGAATTCTTGAGGAGATATGGTGTGAAAAGGTTAGGCTAACTGCAATAGTAAACAAATCCAACATTTTAGTTTCTTAATAAAATAAGAGTTTATTTGTTTTTGGTTTTTTATTTTTATCTAAGTTTTAGCTAAGAATTATTACTGAGGAAAATCACTGTGTTAAAAAGCAGTAGAATTTAACATTTACTGAATACCTATTATATGTCATGTGCTGGTACGGTATTGCGTTCTGTAATTGAATATTATTTATCAAAAGTTGTGTATAGTAGAATGTTGTATGAAGCTAATTTTTTAGTATTTTAAAGTTTTAAAGATAACTTTATTGAAATATAAATGATATAAAAAACCTTACATATTTAATTTGGCAACCTGTAAATACAGAGAACAAACTGATGGTTGCCAAAATTTATTTATCATTTATAGAAAAGCTTAACATCCATGGGGCATATTGAGCATCCAGACTGTTTATAGCATCCAGACTGTTTATACCTCTGCCCTCCTTTACATTCTCAGCATCATCTCTACTCAGCTGGTGTATGGGAAGAGGAGAGAGTGAGGAAAAGCTCTCCCTAGGTGGAAGGGAGCTGAGACATTCAGGCTAGCAGTGTTCCAAGAAATCAGTGGAAGTCATAGATCTTGGTGAGCAATCTTAGGCTCAAACATAGACCATCATCTAGGGGCATGAGAATTTTGGAGACTGCCCTCCATCCAGGAGTAAAAAATTAACTTAGGAGTAGCAACAGAACAGGAACCCTAACTAGAGGTATCCACATTCTTTTTAGAGTATCCTATTTCTTGATTGGGATGTGACATAAGGTTTTTTACTTTCCATTCTATAAATATACTTAGAGTATATTACTTCTATTTTAACTTTGTATTTTAGTTTAAATCTTTAGGAAGGGAGAAGATTGTGTAAAATTTCTCTTTGCTGGAAAACAAGAGATTAAAAACTAGATGAGGCTTTAGATCAATCACTGTTTCCATCTGGTGAATGTTCTCTTTGATGGCCTCATTTAGAACTTCAAGAGGTTTTGCTCAAATTTAAAATTCTCATTACAGTCCCTGCCAAAGCATCTTAAATGCAAAGCAATGATAACTTTAAAAATATAGAAATTGCTAAAGGAGACGTACCATTTAGAGCCAATAACTGAAAACTGAGATAAAATGGGTCAGAGAAAAAAATTCTAGCACATTCTATAAGACTGCTGCTCTCTGAAAATAAAAGTAATAAGACCTTCATTATGTTTTAAAGGTTTTTTTATATAGAGCTATACTTATTTTTTGTAGCCTGTAAGCCCCACCCCAATTTACAGGGAGTTGTGAATTATAGCTGATAAAGAGTTCTCCTAACATTTGCCACATTCCTTACCTTTGGAACGAATCCCAAATGGACTTGATTTTATAAGTTACATGTTTCTTCTGTTCTCAAGTAATATCGATCTCCTTCAAATCCATTTCTTTTTCTTCTAGAAAAGAAGCCATTTTTAGTGGATCCCCCCCCCAAAAGAAGTACATTTATTTTTTTCCCCCAAAAGCACTACATTTTGTCATTAAATTAACCTTGGCCTACCTTAGAGCTCTTCAGTGGCTACCAATTTTAAGTTTTCTCCATACCAACATCTCATTCTTACTGTGTTTTAGAAATATCTTGGTAACTTAACTATTTTTTCTATGAAAATCTTTTCCATATTTTATATGGACTCCCATAACACATGTATTTTCAAATTTTAGTGTCCACTAAATTCTCATAGGCATAATTTTCCTTGCACATTTTCCTATTTGGATTTTTAATTTTACTACCTTCTCTATAGTAAAAAAACAAAAAAAAAACGCATATAATATTTCTTTTTTTTTTTTAAAGATTTTATTTATTTATTCGTCAGAGATAGAGACAGCCATCGAGAGAGGAAACACAAGCAGGGGGAGTGGGAGAGGAAGAAGCAGGCTCACAGCAGAAGAGCCTGACGTGGGGCTCGATCCCATAATGCCGGGATCACACCCTGAGCCGAAGGCAGACGCCCAACCGCTGTGCCACCCAGGCGCCCCTATAATATTTATTTAAATAAAATAGAAAAAAAAAGAGAATAAGCAGCAGGAAAGTGTGCAAAGCCATCATAGTGATAGATTGGCAATTTCTTTATAATTATTTCTATCATAACTCTTACACTGATAGTACACAATGACTTCAACAGAAGATATATGTATTTAAGTTTTCTTGGGACTATCAAATGCTAGAGGTACAAGGCTTATTACCATATATTCATAATGCCAATAAATTGTAAACAACCTGATTTAAAGATTGTTTTTCAAAATTAATGCTTTATTTGCTATTTGAAGGGTAAAATAGGCAAAATAGGTAAAATTTGCAATGGAAATGGAAGAAAGGAGGAAGACCAATGTTTAATGAGTACCCTCTTTAGGTCAGGCTCTTTCATACAGATAATCTCATTGATTCTCACAATATCCTAATTGTATGTGCATGTAATTGTTGCTACCATATATATGAAAGAATGAAGACTCATTTCAAATAATAAGTAGAAGGTTATACTGCTTATAAAAAAACCTGGGGTTTAAAACAACTCTGTGGAACACTAACTCTGGATAGTTATGACAGTATGACTGTGGGGCCTGGAGAAGACAAAGAAGTGTAGGAAATCCATAAGATGGCTTTGCGCATATGAGTAAATCATTTGTAAAAATGATATTCAGCCATCTTCAAATCTACCTATTCCAGCATTTGATAAAAGATGAGTAAATTTTATTTAATTGGTTATAATGCGGATCATGTGCAAAGTGATGGTAAAGACTATGAATTTAAACTTCACCAATTTTTTTATGATTTCATGTATGACTAAATTAAAATAGTTGAAGGATCATTAAACACCCAGGATTGATTACTAAAGCAGCTAGCTGAATTGTTTTCTTTGGCTGTTTGAGAATGAAGGAAAATGAATGATCATCTTTTCCAAGTTAAGTAGATGAGAGAATTCATTTTCCACAGGTTCTTCAACACATAGCTCCTCTGAGAAATCTACCTTAATGAATTACCTTAACAACTGAATCCTCTATTCTGTGCTTCCTCAAACACTTAATGTACCATAATGCTTTGTATAGTCATTTATATCTGGTCACTGTAAGTTCTGTAAATGTGTTTGGAGTGTTGTGTATAGTATCGCTCAGTGAACTGGTTAATAAAGTTCTTCAGGATGATGATCAGCTCTTTAAAGTTTTTGTTTTGAGGTGCATGTAAGGGGAGGGATAATGAGAGATAAGGGCAAAGAGACCAATATTTTAGTAAAAAAAAAAAATAGAACAGTAAATAAGACTGAGAAGTAGGGGACTTAAGAAATAAGAGGAAGGCCAATAAGAATAGTTTCATGAGTTAAGAGAAGTTGACTCTAGAATGAGAAAAGAATGAAAACCACAGAGAGATTGAGCAGGATGGGATTGACAGGTGGCTGCTTGCTCTCAGCGAAGTGATTGATGGCAATTTTATTAGATTAATGAGAGAATAAGGTAGACTGTAGAAGATTGAGGAAAGAATTGGAGATGAGAAAGTGGAGGCAGATAGGGCATACATCTAATTTCTCTAAGGAGCTTGATCATAAAAGAATAGAAGAAACCTAGAGTGGTGGTTTGAAGAGAAATCAAGACTGAAGAAAGGTAGTTTAAGAAAAAAACACTTGAGCATGTTTAGAGATCAAGAGGAACATGATGGGAATAAACTGAGGTTTAGCATGAAAAAGGAAGTCTTTGTCAATGCTAATCTTGGATGATCTGGCACTAGACCGCTAGGGTTTGAAACTTGGATTTATCTTTTATTAGCTGTGTAAACTTGGGCAAGCCTTGGTTTTGTCACTTACTAAATGGGAATAATTAAGCATTATGGTGAAGATTAATTGTTACAATTAATTTAATGTGCTTATCCTAGCGACTGGTGCAGGTGAACATTCAATATATGACAGCTGTTATTGTTGCTGTTGTTAGAAAGCTCCTAAATAAAAGTCATAGATGGAGATGTTGGTGTGCAAAAGGATAGAACTATTGTTTTTTTCACTGAGGAAGATTAGGACTGATGATGTTATAGATTACATGTAGAAGGTAAGCTGAAGCTGAAGGAGAAAATCTCAGATGGGCTTGTTTTGTTTTATTTTGTTTTGTTTTTGCTTTCGCTTTCGCTTTTTTACAAAGAAAGGCGTTTATTGAGAATGAAGGATTGATTATATTAGATTTGGTTTGAAATCTAATTTGGTATGATCATATCATATTAGACTGGGTTTGAAACAGCTTTATTCCATTGACAAAGAGAATTATGAGAAATTGGTGAATACAGTGCTGGGTAGAAAACATTAAGTACACTTTGAAGATGAAAATTACAAATTTTATTAAAGTTGATTTCTACTGTTACATGAATGTTCTCCAGCAATGTGCAATAGTACAAAGGAACGAAATAAGAAAAATATTTTATTTTTTCAGTGTTGATTAGAGGAGTTGTCATGGTGAAAGTTGGGAAGGCCACCGAATTTGTGAATACTTGTAAGAAAAGAGTTGAAATGGGTTTAGACTGGATAGGGAAGGGAATGAAATCAGGAAGGGAACTTAAAATCAACATTATGTTGAGGTTAGAGCAGGATCAGTAGATCAAGCTGTAGGATGAGGAAGTTGAATCAGAGAAGAGAATTTCAATAGTTCAAAATTTAAGGGGTGTAGATGTTAAGGGTAATAATGATTTCCAGGTTTGTTGCTCACATTTTTAAATGTAAATGGTAAACTGTACAGGAGTAGATGTATCTTCTGCAGATGGAGCACAGCAAATGCTGAAAATCAGTCCTCAGACTTAACTAAAAAGGAAGTAGAACAAGTCTTGCAGGCAAGACTCTGCAAGTCTCTATGTCAAGGTCAGGGTTCCAACTGGGAAGGTATGGAATCCTGAGATTTGGGATAGGGGCATTTGGGTCAACACACTTGAAAACCTTGAAGCCTCACATTCCTTTAACTCTCTGAACCTACAGAAGTAGTTCACTCTTCCTTTTTGAAGACAAGCAGTATAATTTTTCTTGAAGATAATATAGACAACAAATGTTCGCCTCCATCTCTCCTTTTGTCAACTAATAACATAACCCAGCCAGGGTAATGGTCAGCTTAGTATGTAAGAGAAGAGACCTAGCCAACATGAAACAGCGGGAGTCTGGAGAATATGTGTGGAACTGGATTCTGGGGATAACTGAATCAAGGGAGAATAGAACATTAAGTTGGATAAGGGAATACTCTCCTGATATGGGAGTTCTCTCTTCTGATATAGAATTTAACACTGTTAAAGGTCCCAGGAAATGCTACTAAAATGAAATTAAGTTGGCTCTTAGAAGCTTGGCCCACACTAAGTGATGTAGAAATGACAGAGTTACCATGACAAACAATAGAAGAATAAATAAAAAGACAGAGAAGTGAGCATGCTAGAGAGATGTACTTTGTGAATACACAGGGCACTCCCATTTTCCAAAGTAATAAGAAATGTTCTGGTGAAAGGAACCAGCATTAGTGAGTTTCTCAGTGGTGGCTGTGCTCTGTAGATCACAAGTGATGAGAGGAGATGGTGTTACAGAGTTGGGTTCCCTAATGGCAATGGAAGTGATAGGATTCTAAAGTAATAGAAAACAGGTCATAGGGGCGCCTGGGTGGCACAGCGGTTAAGCGTCTGCCTTCGGCTCAGGGCGTGATCCCCGCGTTGTGGGATCGAGCCCCACATCAGGCTCCTCTGCTATGAGCCTGCTTCTTCCTCTTCCACTCCCCCTGCTTGTGTTCCCTCTCTCACTGGCTGTCTCTATCTCTGTCAAATAAATAATAAATAAAATCTTAAAAAAAAAAAGAAAACAGGTCATAGCACTTAACCATCTGAAACCACTGAAGTAAGGTAACGAGTTGCAATATCAGAGATGTGTGTGTGGGTGTCTGTGTGTGTCTGTGTGTTTCTACGTGTGTGTGTACTGACTCACAGAGAGTTGACTCATGGAGATTTATGGGAATGGCTAATAGGATATGACATCCTTAGAGATGGCATTTAAACCCTTGAAAATTCATTGGTCCATTATGTCAATGAAATTTTTACATAGTAAATGGTCTGGGGCCTGCTGGGCCATCCCCTCCAAAGTATAGAACAACTTATATATCTCATAATTTTCAGAACTTGGGCGTAGTTCCCTGACCCACTCACAAGTGACTGGAAGTTTTTAGTTTTGGATGAGGCTCAGAGCAGGTCCAGGATGGAATCAACATATATTTTGGGTATATATTTGTATTTGCTGCCACTGAGCCTCAGCCAGAATCATTATTCATGGTCTGATAGAATGTATGGCCTACTGACACAGTACTCCATATAACATCATATGGGACTAAGTGACTTACTTTACAACAAAGAAAGTTCTATCTTAGAAGCTGTTGGCCTTATAGAACAATGAGACAGCATATTAAATCTGCAGCTTTAATTGGCACCTGATTTGACACTATGCACTCAAAGGCAACTATTATTAATAGGGATGTAGAATTCCAAGAACCAAGATGTGAAAATAGGAGTGACCCAATTTATCATTATTCCAAGTAACCCAGTTGGGGAATTTGTGCTTTTCAACCCCACATTTTAGGTTCTTAGAAACTAGAGTTCTTATGTCCCAGAGAGGAGATGCATCTACCAGGAGACACAGCATGAATCCTCTTCAATTTTAAGCTATAGACATTCTCTGGTTAATTCAAGTACCTTGTGTCAAGAGAACAGCAAGCAAAGAAGTTACTGTGTTGGCAAATATAATTAGCCCTGATCACTATGGGGGAGAAAAGGCCACTGTTATATAAGAGTGGCAAGAAGAATGCATTGGCTCCCAAGTGTTCCTTGGGGGCATTTTGTGGTATACAGACGCGTTTTGATTCTAAGTATAAAAGCAAAGCAGTTACTGTCTGAGAAGGGTATGGTGACCAGTGACTCAGAATCTTCAGGTATAAAACCCTGGGTCACCCCAGTAAGGGTACTAGATGAGGGTGAGGGGAATCTAGAGTGGATTATGGAAGAGGGGGATGATGAGTATTGATGGTACCTCTAAGACCAGAAGCAGTGGTGGGGGCTATAGTTTTTCCCTATTAACTTCCCTCTAATAAGTTTTATCAGGAAAAGAGTACATTTGAGCTGTTCTTAAATGGGGAAAACTTATTATACAAAGTAATTGGATCCAAATTATGTTGAGGATGTGCTATAAGGGATATTTTGGTGTACTGCCCAGGTCTCTCCTTCCATGATCTAGGCACTCATTTCCCCAGCTGTCAGATATATTGGTTGCTTTTGGCTCATAGTTGAGTCCCTCTCTAGAAATTGCCTTTAACCAAAGGGACTTGCCTTGCAGAAGATCAGTATCCCCTCCTTGGGAGTTCTGCTGTATCCAATGACTGGTCATTGTGGGGTTTCAAGGACTCAGTCCTTTTTCCTCAATTCCAGGCAAGTATGAAAAGTCATCCTGACTTTAGAACTTCCTGTATGATCTCCTACAGTGTCCCCTGTTGCCACTGTAACACAGTTCAGATTTTCTTTCTGCCCAATTCTTCTTCCTTCACTTCCTTAGAAATCTTGTTCATAAGAGCATACTTCAAGAATATATTTACATGTAAATTCCTGTCTCAGAGTCTTTTCCCCAGGGAACTCAAACTAAAACAATAATGGTTCAGAAAAGATGAGTACACATGCCCTTATAAGACTACTCTAGAAGCTTAGAATGGCCTTCTTGTTTATCTTGCATCTCTCCACTTTTCTAACTTTAAAATATGGTTTTCAGTATAACTTTTTTTTGGAATATTGCATAAAATAGGAGAGTGTAAAGTTAGGATATATAGAAAATAATACTAAAATAGATTTATTTTATACAGAAATTTGGCTTACTCAGTTAGGGATTATTTACAGGGAAAGTTAAGCAGAGATTTGTAACGCTTCCTGTCATTTAGCACAGCATATAGTAGTCACTCTGTAAATGTTTGTGGCATGAATGAGTAAATGAGATTTTTGGTAGACTATTCTAATTCTTATACTGCTGCTAATGTTCAAATTAGGTGTGATATTTAGACCAATTATAGCTCTCCAGAAAACTCAGCCCTCTTTAGTTATATGACTGGGGCATAGTTTAACTTTTTTGAAATTTTGTTTCTTTGTCATTATAATCCCTGCCTTCATGTAGTTTTCAATTGAACTCAGCCTTGAGGGTAAATTATCATTTTCCCATTCTTGTTTCTTATATGATATGAAAAATTGAGTCATCAACATAAGGAAGCACCATTATTTGTTTTTAAGGGTACCTTTCTCTTTTAGTATTGTTTTCATTCGTGCTTTCCAACAGTGCAGCTTATATTAAGTATACTTTTATTCAAATGATAAATCTTCAGGTTCTCATAAAGTTCATGTTTGTACTAATCATAAATTGGAAATGAAATTATACATATATTCAATTAGAGAATAATTAAATTGTGAACTATGAGTTTTGTCAGGTTTTTAATTTTGCTGTAGTTATTTTGAGGCCACATTTGTAATTATTAAACCTTATATACTGTGACAGCAAAAATAATTGATATAATCAATTGTGATTATAGGTCAAAAAATACATGTCCAAAGCCTTTTATATGTATAACTGAATGGGGAAAAAAGTATATTTTTATTCACTAGAAATAAAGTTCCTTTTAGAAAAGGAACTATCTTTTCTTAGAAAAATAAAGATAAGTGACTTTGATAACTAGGAATTGGAAGGAAAGATACCAGGGAAATTGGACTGAAGAAGATTTTTTTTAAATGGTAGGGCAGAATTACCCTTTTATTAAAAAAAAAAAAAAGATATGCTAGCATTTTGGGTCTTGAGAATAGCAATGAGAGAGGGAAAGAGATGGCATGAAGCAACATGGAGAGAGGCCCGAAATGGCAAAATTGTTCAAAGGACTTTTTAAAAAACAAAGGTATCAAATGTGAAGGTGTTTTCTTTGCAGTGATATTACTTCTTTCTCTCTAATTAGTCAAGTTTTCTATAACGTTTGTTCTTTCAGTACACATGCAGTGGAGTTTCTTTTTGTGAAAGCTAAAGAAGAGGGGTTGAGTTTCTTAACCAGTATAGAGTGGACAGGAAAAAACAACCTCATGACACAGAACCAAGTCTCAAATTTCACTAGACAGAAAATTACAGCCAGAGGTGGCTCTGAGAAAGTCTGGGCTTTCAGTCCAATCTTACTTAGATTCTGAGAGGCAGAGTGAGCCAGGGTGACTCTAGGTCACACATAGTTTGATCTCAAGGTACACAGCAATCATTTCTACATTACTAGCTGCATGACTTTGGTCAAATAACCTGTCTCAGTCAGTTCATTTACAAAAAGAGAACAAAACAAGGCCTACCTCAAAGGGTTGCCCCAATGGGAATGAATGTTAAATATTGTCATTGCAGTTGTTATTATTACTATTTGATATTCTTTTTTCTTTCTTCATTTCTTTCATTCCAAGGAGACAGTACTATTATAATAGTCCAGTTAAAGATGATGAGGGATTCTAGTCATGGAGATGAAGAAGAATTAAAGTGGATATATGTAGAATTAATCTTTCTTCCCCTATTCATCCAAAATTCTAAAAAAAAAAAGTCTGCATTCACTCTCTCCCCCTTTTCCCTCTTATTCACTTTTCAACTGACTAGTTTTCTTTCTGCTACCAATTACTGTTCCTAAGACTTCTCCTTATTTTCATTGGCCCTTTCCTGCCTTGACATTATTGATCACATAGTCCTTGAAATATTCTATACTTTTCTGTATCCAGCTCTTCCAGTTTTCCTCATGCATCTCTCTCTCTCTCTCTTTTTTTTAATTTCTGTCATGTCTTTCTTCCATGTACCACCTATCACCAACAGTGCTACCATCTCTGCCACCAAATATTATTACCCTTACCCAGTATTCATCTGCTTACCTACTCTCAAAGTCTTAACCATTATTGTACATTGTTAGTTTCTAAATTTGTATCCTCATTTCCTGAGTTTTAAGCCCATTTATTCACCTGTCCGCTGGAAAGCTCTACAAAGATGTGCCTCGGATACTTCAACACACATCCAAAATTAAGTAACAATAGTGTCATTCTCCCAGTTTTAACTGGCTTCTAACTTGTTATTTTTAATCTCATTTGGTAACAACAAAAACAACAAAAGGGATATTTTATCACTCAAGTACAAACTGCAGTCTTCCATATTCCTTTTCCCTCCTACTTCCTTCTTATATCTAACATATTAGTGGTCTGCATACTCTTTTGATCTTTGCACTTAGTAAAATATACTAAGCAAGCAGTCCAAAATGAGTTAATTTAGATATTATTTCCATGTGTTATCAATCTACATCTTTAAGGAAAGCTGATTTTTGAATGTTTTCAAGATAAAAGTTCTAATATTTATTTCCCACAACCACTATACTGCCAGGCTAAATCCTGCTAATTCTACCTTCTAAGTTTTTACTTGATCTCATTTCTTGCCTTTTTCCACTGCTCTGGTTCAGATTCTCATTATTTCTTGCCTAGACTGCTGCACAAGCTTTATTTTGTGGTTTCTCAACTCTGCATATGTCTTTCCAAGTCTTTACATAAATTTATTTTATTTTAATATTTTATCCAATCTATGGAACTAAACCTTATCACTCTCCTGTTTAAAACCAATCATTAACCTTTCACTGCCTATAGGATAAAACTAAGCTCTCCATGATCTGCTTCTCTTTCTAGTTTCATGTGCTGCCCTTCTATTCTTCACATATTAAATTGCAGCAAAATAATCTAGTTGCTATACTTTCTTAAACTCAAGCACTTATTTTTCATTTCTCTGCCTGTATGTATTTTCAGTGCCTCTTTGTGTGTCCTTACCCTCTCTTTCACCACATTTATTTTCCTGATCAATCTCTAAGAGACTCAAATTGGGTGTTGAATCAGCTAGAATGCATTTTCTCTGACTATTGGGATTAGTCATGTGATCCACAGAAATCTGTAATATCCAGTAGATAGCTCCACCATTCTGGAGCTGAATGTGGTGGGAGGAAAATACCCAACCATGACAGTGAGTCTCCCCTTAAATCTGTGACCACAACTTTCAGGTGGGCTCTTAAAATCATGGTGGGTGTTCCTAATCACTCTCTCAATTTCTTGGATTATTACTTGGCACATTATCTTCTGTCTGCAAATCTCCAAACCATTAGTCTATCCTACATTTTGGTTAACAAACTGAAATCTTTTTTACTAAAGATAGTAACAGATGGAAGAGAAATTCCACACACTCACCACCCCATTTTTCAAGCTAACTAACATCTGTAACCATAACAAGTACTGTACTTTCTCACCTGTTACCATAGATGAACTGCTCACTATTGATGAACTACTTGTGTTCTTATCTAAAACTAATTCTACTTGTCCACTAGACACCATGGCTCTCTTGCCTGCTCGAGGGTATTCTTCTACAAATATTTTCTGTATCTCTTGCATCATCATTTTTCCCCCTCCACTGGATTATTTCCATTACCACAGAAACATCCTGTCATTCTTCCCATCTGAAAAAAAAATCAAAACAAAACATAACTTACTATCTATTAAATTATATCAAGAATTTGCCATAAATTTTGTTTGGTGTGATAATGCTAAAAAGTCCTCATCGCTTGGAAATACCTACTGGTATATTTTAAGTGAACTGATGTAATGCTTAAAATGTACTTTAAGAATGAAATAAGATTAATATAATATTGATAACTATCAAACCTGGATGATGGGTATTATACTGTTTTCTGTACTTTGGTATATGTATGAAATTCTCAGTTCTAAAGTTTTGACAAATGTATGCAGTTATGAACCACCACCATAATCAGTATACAATATACATCCATTACCTCAAAAAGTTCACTCATGCCCTTTGCAGTCAATACCTTCTCTCTACCCTAGTCCCAGGGAAACATTAAATTTTCTAAATTTTGGTTTTTCTTTTTTTTTTTCTTTTTTTTCCTTAAGAATGTCATCTAGGGGTGCCTGGATGAGTCAGTTGAGCATCTGACTCTTGATTTTGGCTCAGGTCATGATCATGGTCCTGGGATCCAGCCCTGCACTGGGCTCTGTGCTCAGTGGGGAGTCTGCTTGAGGATTCTCTCTCTCCCTCTCCCACTGCCTCTACTCATGTTCTTTCTCTCTTTCTCAAAAAAATAAAATCTTTAAAAAAAAAAAAAAAGAATGTCATCTAAAAGGTACCATACATCATGCAGCCTTTCAAGTCTGGCTTACCAGACTTACCATAATGATTTTTATATTTATCCATGTTGTATGTATTTATTGTGTAGACTTAATGTTTATGATGAGTATTCTTTTGTATTTGTGTAACATAGTTTG
Organism: Ailuropoda melanoleuca; assembly: GCF_002007445.2. Classification (NCBI taxonomy): domain Eukaryota; kingdom Metazoa; phylum Chordata; class Mammalia; order Carnivora; family Ursidae; genus Ailuropoda; species Ailuropoda melanoleuca. The sequence goes on along the minus strand of NC_048227.1, from coordinate 68,910,766 downwards.
TTTAAGCTTTTAGCAATTAATTAATATTTGATTATTTCCAGGATGGATATTATGAATAGATCTGTGAACATTTGGGCAGAGGTATTTGTGTGGATATATGTTTTATTGAGGGGATTACTGGGTTAAGTAAATTTATGTGAAAACACCAAAATATTTTTCAAAGTGGCTGTACCATTTTGTACTATTATTAGTGATATGTAGGTTCTAGTCATTCTGCATTACTGCCAGCGCAGTAATAATGTAGCTCTTCTCAATTTTAGCATTTGTTATAGATGTGCAGTGAAATATTGTGATTTTTTAAAAAGATTTATTTATTTGAGTGAGAGAGAGAGAGGAAGAGAGAGAGAGAGCGTGCATGGAAGGGAGGGGCAGAGGGAGAGGGCGAGAGAGAATCTCAATCAGGCTGCACACCCAGTGTGGAGCCCAACACAGGGCTTGAACTCACATCCCTGAGATGAAGACCTGAGCTGAAACCAGGAGTTAGATGCTTCACTGACTGAGCCACCCAGATGTTCCAAATATTGTGGTTTTTAATTTCCACTTTCCTGATGACTAATGATACTATGAATCTTTCCATATGCTTATTTTCTTTCCATTCATATATATTCTTCAGTGAAGTGTCTGTACAGATATTTCACACATTTTGTATTAGGTTATTTTATTATTAAGTTGTAAGAATTTTTTTTTTTACTTATTTCAGATACAAGTTCTTTATCACATATGAGTTTTATAAATATTTTCTCCATCTATGGCTTGTTTTTCCCTTTACTTAATGGGTCTTTTGAAGAAGGAAAGTTAAATTTGATGAAGTCAAATTTATCATTTTTATCTTTTATGGTTTGTGCTTTGAGTGTCCTAAGAAATATTTGACTACCTTAAAATCACAAAGGTTTTGTACTATATTGTCTTGTAGAAGTTTTATAGTTAGAGCTCTCACATTTAGATCTGTGATCCATTTAGGGTTAATTTTTATATTGTTAAAAAGTATGATTAAAGTTTATATTTGCATATAGATGTCCAGTTGTTCCAGGACCATTTATTGAAAAGACTGTTCTTTTCCCATTGAATTATTTGGGCACCTTTATTGGAAATCAACTGATCATTTACACTAGTTTGTTTATGAACTCTCTGTTCTCCTTCATTGCTCTCTTTGTCTATCCTTACACCATAACAACAACCTTAGTTACTATAACTTCTTATGAAATCTTGAAACAGGTAGCTCTAGGCCTCCAGTTTTGTTATTCTTCAAAATTGCTTTGGATATTTTAGGTAGATACTATGCATTTTGATAGAAGTTTTAGAATTAGTTGTTAATTTCTACAAAAGAACTTCCTGACATTTTGATTGGGATTATATTTAATTGATAGATTAATCTGTGAGGAATGGACACCTTAACAGAGTGAATCTTCTAACTTGCAGTATATTTCTCCATTTATTCATGTCTTTAAATCCTCTCAGCAACATTTTAGTTTTCAAAGTGTAGGCATTATACATATATTGTGAAATTTATCTCAATTTCCTGTTTTTCTTGTGCTAATGTAAATGATGTTCTTAAATTTACAATTTCCAATTATTTCTTGTTAGTGTATGAAAATGCAATTGTTTTTAAAATACTCAAGTTGCATCCTATGGCCTTGCTTAAATTTAGTTAGTTCTAGTAGCTTTGCTGTAGATTCCCTGGAATTTACTATGTAAATAATCATGTTGTCTATGAAGAGAAATAGTTTTATTTCTTCCTTTCTAATCTGTATGCTTTTTTTCCCCTTACATTCTTACTGCAATTCAGTGTTGACTAGGAGTAATAAGAGCTGATAACATTGTCATGTTTCTGATCTTAGTGGGAAAGAATTCCATCTTTGACTATTGTACATATGTTTGTAGTTATTTTATAGATGTCCTTTGTAAAGTTGAGGAAATTAGTTTCTGTTTCTAGTTTGTTGAGAATTTTAATTATGAATGGATGTTGAATTTTGTTAAATATTTTTCCTGTATCTACAGAGATGGTTGTATACATTCTCAGTATGTTAATATGGTGAGTTATATTGATTGATTTTTTTCTGATGTTAAACCAACCCTGCTTTCCTAAGATAAACCTCAGTTCCTTGTGACCTGTTACTCTTTTTATATGTTGCTGGATTTGATTGCTAATACTTTTAAAAAGTATTTTTACATTTGTATTCATGAAATATACTTGCTTGTAGTTTTCTTGTAATGTCTTTTTCTAATTTTAGTAATAAGGTTATGCTGACCTGATAAAATGAATTGGCTGATGCTGCCCACTCACCTACTTTATGAAATAGTATTACCTAAAATTGGTATTAATTCTTTTACTCTGTTGAGCTATTGCAGCCTGAAATTTTCTTTGGGAGAAGTTTCAGTTTCTTTAATGGATAGAGGGCTATTGGGATTATCTATTCCTTCTAAGAGTTTGTTCCTTTCATCTATCCTTTAACTATTAATCATATTGATTTTAAAGTCTCTGAAGGTGTCAATATCTGGAGCATCTCTGGGTCTGTTTCTTTTTATTGCTTGATTTCTTTTTTCTTTCTTTTTTTTTTTTTTAAGATTTTATTTATTTATTCGACAGAGATAGAGACAGCCAGCGAGACAGGGAACACAAGCAGGGGGAGTGGGAGAGGAAGAAGCAGGCTCATAGCAGAGGAGCCTGACGTGGGGCTCGATCCCATAACGCCGGGATCACACCCTGAGCGGAAGGCAGACGCTTAACCGCTGTGCCACCCAGGTGCCCCTATTGCTTGATTTCTTAACAATGGATCTGTTATTCTTGCTGCTATCTCTGTCTCATAATTTTTTTTATTGCTGTTATTATGTGTGGAAAATCAGTAAAAATTAAGGTAAATAGTGATTATGTCTTGAAATGGTCAGACCTCTTTTCCTATCAGGCTATTAATAGTATGAGGAATTTGATTAATTTCAGTAGTTTTGCTGAATTTTGTTATTCACCACAGACTTCAGATTCTTATAGCAGAGACTGTTGCCATTTTTTCTTTAATGTGGGTCTGGGTTTTACATGATGGAGGTGGAAGTGGTGGTGGTCCTGAATGTTTCCTCTTCATTTCAGATCCATTTGTAGTTTTTGGTCGGCCTTGCATGCCTGCACTGCAAATGGGTTTCTTTCAGCTCTTTTACCTCCTCTGGTAGTAGAGTGCCATTGTGTCTCACTTGCTTCAAGAGTACTAGTAGTGTCAGGAAGGGGGCCTCTGTTTTTCTTCTCCAGTCATAGTCTTAGTAAGGCTTTGTGTTCCTAGCCTGGGGAGTGAGTTCTCTTAATATACCTCTCCTTCCCCTTTATGCCAGCTGAACTTTACGTTATGTCTTTGAGGGGTCTTGGGTACAAGTTGTTTGCTTTTCCTTTTAGTGCAGCAGACCTCTGCTTTGGGTCAGCTGAAGATACTGAATATGAGTGCATTTCCTATCCTTACTTCAGTGACAGATAGTTTTTGTTTAGGTTCAGTGCAGGGTGGGGAGTGAGGGTTTTCTACCGTCCCCCAAAACTGAAAACATTTTCATGGGATTTGCAGGTAGGAGTGCTTTCTGGCCTTTTCCTAATACCACATGGGTTTTATTTCTAATCCTTGCCCACGGGGCACCAACATTTTTCCGGGGTGCGAAAGGGGAAGTAAGTGTGGGGGTTTTACTTTGTATATGAATCAAGTCTAGAACACTCATAGGTTTGTGCTAGTTACCCATGCTACAGCTGATCGCATACCTCTACGCCTATGCCCAAGAGAGCAGTTCTCCCAGGTCTCCTGCACTGCTGCCAGTCTTTCTTGTGAGTAACTGGCAGAGAGTCTTAAATTGCTAGTAAGTGTTGTAGACTCTTTTTGTGTCTTTGGCTCCTAGGGATTCTAAATTGCGATGATACCCTGTAGTAAGCCTTGAAGATTTGTTAGAAGTTTGTTTTCTTCTTACTTTTGTGGTTGCCATTTCTTCCTCCCATGTTTTGCCAGGATCGGAATAGTTTGTGATTCCCAATTTTCCTTGGAAGAGCTTGTTACACTTTGGAATTCTGAATTCTTGGTTGTTTTAAAATCTTGGCACTCTGATAGGCTCAAATAAAGATAATATTATATAGATTGTCTGTCTTTTCTTCATAGTTAGGTTGGGAGTAATATTCTCTTTATTTACATCCCAAGTGGAAGAACTGCTTTTTCTCTTTTGTATTCTGATTTAGGACTCTTGTTATAGGGAACATCTACAAATATCAAAGGATCTTTAAAAAAAATGCACTTAATCTGCAAGTGCCTCTAGAAACACCATGGAATCTTGGTCTTGGTGAGAATTCTATTTTAGAAATATTCATTTGGTTGGCGTGCCTTGGTGGTGCAGTTGGGTAAGTGACTGACTCTTGATTTCAGCTCAGGGTTTGTGAGATCAAGCCCCATGTTGGGCTCTGCACGGGGCGTGGAGCCTGCTTAAGATTCTCTCTCCCCCGGCCCTCCCACTTGTGCATGCACGTGGGCATGCACGCGCTCTCTCTCTCTCTCTCTATTCATTTGGTTCAAATTCCAGTTACCTCAACCATGGCCCCAGAACACAATATAAAACATTTTTGGTAGCCACCTGGAACTCTTGCAGGGCCTCAGATTTGGATACCATCAACTTCTTTTCCCTTTCAGGACCATCACATACAGCTCCTCTGCCTGGATCTCTCCTTCCCAGTCTTGCTTCTTGTGCAAATTTGTACATCACCCTCAGCTCACAGTTGTTTAAATTCCACTACTTCAAAAATGGCTTCCCTAATTTCTAATCTAAGTGAGGCCCCCTCCTCCCCATTATAGTCTTACATAGTTCCTTATAGATTTCCTTATCAGCACTTAACCACAGTTTGCAATTTATAGACACATTTAACTATTCATTTAATGAATTTATTCCTCACTGTTAACTCCATTAGGTTAAAGACCCTGTCTGTATTATTCACAGTTGTTCACTATACTCTTGACATAGTTTAACTAGTACTTCGCACTTTGCTGAATGTTAACAGCTACTCAGAATTTGTTGAATGAATGAAATGCTTATTAAGTAGAGCGTCAGAAGGGAGAGATGCAATAATAGCTAGAGGAATAGAAATGCAAGACAGACTTCCAAGTAAATTTGGGCATAGAAAACATTGAAGGCCACTGCTCAGAAATGGAATTCAAAGCCAAGGCCAAGCTAGGTTCTGTTTAAATCTGCCCTTTAAATAAGCAAACCAATCTCTAAGGGTGAGCAGGAAGGTGAGATGAATATTTCCTTTGACTTTATTCTTCCATGTCAGCTTAATGAAATATATGGACACATAAATTTCAGATGAGGTGATTAAACACGAAAGCTTTGGGTGCATACCTGACTCAAAGAGCTCTGTGATCTGTTTAGAGAGAAGTATACAGAATTGAACACTATAGTAGTTAAAAGGAGGCATCTAGGATTTGGCCATGTAGTGTTTCATAGAAATTATCTCACCCCAAATTATTGAAGAAAGAACAGACTTCTTAGTAAATAATGTTGGAAAAACTTGTCGTACTTTATGGAAAAATAAAAGTGAATTTCCACTTAATACTACAAAGTTGAATTTCAGGTGTATTAATCCTGCAAAATTGATAGATTCTAATATAGGAGACTATTTTGGTCACATAAGGTAGAGGAAAGATCTTATGGAGAAAACCTTAGAAACAAAATTCATGAGGTAAAAATGGATTAATTTGATTACATTAAATTTGAAGATTTCTTTTTAATTATGGATGTTATGAAAAAATTAACAGACAGATACAATAATGGGAAAATTATTTGCAATGTCCAAAACTGACAAGACAAATATCTATAACACAAGGAACTTAACCACAATGAAGTAGAGAAGCAAAGGTAAGAATAGGGTACTCACAGAAAAAGTACCACAAAAGATATCAGACATCTAAAGAGATGTTTAGTCTCATTGGTATTTGGAGAAATGCAGTTGAAGCAGCAGCGAAGCATCACTTTATTTTTTTTATAATAATTTTTATTATATTATGTTAGTCACCATACAGTACGTCCCTAGTTTTTGATGTAAAGTTCCATGATTCATTACTTGCGTATAACACCCAGTGCACCATGCAATACATGCCCTCCTTACTACACATCACCAACCTATCCTATTCCCCCACCCCCTCCCCTCTGAAGCCCTCAGTTTGTTTCTCAGAGTCCATAGTCTCTCATGCTTCATTCCCCCTTCTGATTACCACCCCCTTTCTTTATCCCTTTCTTCCCCTACCGATCTTCCTAGTTCTTATGTTCCATAGATGAGAGAAATCATATGATAATTGTCTTTCTCTGCTTGACTTATTTCACTTAGCATTATCTCCTCCAGTGCCGTCCATGTTGCAGCAGATGTTGAGAAATTGTTCTTTTTGATGGCTAAGTAATATTCCATTGTATATATGGACCACAACTTCTTAATCCAGTCATCTGTTGAAGGGCATCTCGGCTCCTTCCACGATTTAGCTATTGTGGACAATGCTGCTATGAACATTGGGGTGCATTTGGCCCTTCTCTTCACTACGTCTGTATCTTTGGGGTAAATACCCAGTAGTGCAATGGCTGGATCATAGGGTAGCTCAATTTTTAACTTTTTAAGGGACCTCCACACTGTTTTCCAAAGGGGCTGTACCAACTTGCATTCTGACCAACAGCTTAAGATGGATCCCCTTTCTCCACATCCTCTCCAACATTTGTTGTTTCCTGCCTTGACAATTTTTGCCATTCTAACTGGCATAAGGTGGTATCTCAATGTGGTTTTGATTTGAATTTCCCTGATGGCTGATGATTTTGAACATTTTTTCATGTGTCTGTTAGCTATTTGTATGTCTTCATTGGAAAAGTGTCTGTTCATATCTTCTGCCCATTTTTTTGGTTTGATTATTTGTTTCTCGTATATTGAGTTTGAGAAGTTCTTTGTAGATCTTGGCTATGAAGCATCAGTTTATAACCATCAGTTTGGTGGTGGATAATGCAATTTAGGAATGCAAGGGTGCACAAATCCTTCTGTATTACTAGTGGTTCTGTAAAATCTGGGTCAGGAAGCTATTCTGAGTTCCACCTAAGAGTATTTACTCAGACTAAATGTGTATGTGACCTATAATCTAACTATCCTGCTCCTGGGTGTATACCACAGAAATATTTTCTAAAAAGTTTGTATTTATTTGAGATAGAGAGAGAGTAAGAGAGAGCATAAGCATGAATGGGCGGCCAGAGGGAGAGAGAGAAGCAGGCTCTCCACTGAGCAGGGAGCCCAATGCAGGGCTCGATCCCAGGATTCTGGGATAATGAAGGCATAACCGATTGAACCACCCAGGCACCCCCCACAGAAATATTTTTACAAACGTCCTTGGGGGGCATATAGGAGGAGCATTGTTTGTGATGGTGGGGAGTTGGAGGCAGTTTAGCTGGAAGAATGGAGAAATGAAACATGGTGGATACACACTATGTGCTAGGATACAGCAGTTAGAAGCAACAGCCCAGCTGTACATAGCAACATGGATAGATTTTATGAAACAGTATCACATAAAAACAGCTATCATCTTAATAACAATTGATAGCACTTATGTAGTATTTACTACCTGCCAGTTGCTGTTCCAAGATCATAACAACCCTGTGATGTATTGGTATTATCCACAATTTAAAGATGAAGGTATTAAAGTACATAATGTCACCCAGTAAGTTTATGTGGTGGGATTTGAACTTCAGCAATCTGGCTGCAGAATTCTGGCTCTCAAGCAGTCATTATATGCCTAAGAACTACAACGAGAGCTATAAAACAATAGTATTAATGGAGATAAAAAATTCGTACACACCAAACTACAATACATATTTTTATAGAATACATTAATATTAAAACATTTCAAAACACATGAGAATGGAAATAAAATGAAATAATTAAATATAAATTCATCGAGAGAGTTCTTAAAGAATCTGGTGATGAAATTGCGCTCTACATGGAGAAATAGGATTATTTTAGCCCTTTGGACATGTGAGAGTAATAAGCTTAACTTATAAAGATTTTTTACTTAAGCATGGTTTTTCAAGCATTGATATAAAGAGAGACCAAGAAGTAGCTCCAGCAAGAGCCCTGAAAAGCAGGTCTTATGGGCAGATGCTAGTGCATAAGGACAATATGAGACCCAAAGAGAAAATCAAAAAGTAGAAGCAGCAGCAAGATGATAAAAAAAATATATTTTTTGCCACTTTGGTGAGAAGAAATTGGACTTTTGTTGGTCTTGTCTTGTTTAATATACAATAACGAGGAATTCACAGTTGAGGATTTAAACAATTTTACCTTAGTCCAAAATCAGTCTTATAATTTGGTGTTTAAGGAGCACCAAGAGTAGGATTTATCTTTTCTGTACCTAATTTTAACCTTTTTACGTAAGTCCTGTCCTCATTCAACAACCATAAATGTAATTCAAATAAAGAATTGCTCTGTGCTTAAATTCTTGTTATATGCCCAGTAAAAACATGGGTTTCGATATGAGCCAAAAAAAAAAAAAAAATCACAACGACCAGATAATGACAAACATAAAACAAGATTCACAGAAAAATAAATGAAGTAAATTGTTAGGTATTTTTCATTCCACATTTTTGTGTACACAAATGCACAACAACTGGAGATAATGCAGTGGGAATGATCTGTGTCAGAATTGGAACAATAAAATATAAAGGTGAATGGCAGTGCTGAAAAGAGATTATGACCTGTTTCTTGCTTGGAGGTGCAAATGGTTGTTGTGACTCCTAGAAGCAGAAGTAGGTTATTAGATTGAACTCACAGAGCAGCAAGAAACCAACCTATAAGGAAGACAGCTGTCTCCAACTTTTTTCTTATTAGTCACTTCAATCACTATTTGCTTTCTTCAAGAAGTAAGGATCTCTCTCTTGGAAACTGCTTTGTTCCATTTTCAGATAAATTAAAAATTTTGGCTTGGTAAAATTAAAAAATCCTCACCCAACAGATGATATAAAAGAATAAAGGAACCCTAAATTTTCCCTTTGTTTGTAAAACTCTCTCATTATTTCTAATCTGGGTGCTGCATGGTAGATGGCTTAGAGGGGCTATGTGATCTACAGTGGACATGAATAATGAGATATGTTGTCCCACACACACTGTAGTTCTCAGTGTAATTGTTCAATTGCTTTTTGTAGTATACAATCTATACTCTTCTACTCGAGTGTCTCTATCATAATTTCCTCCTTCTATAGCTCTTCCTATCTCTGCCTTTCAAAATTTGTCCATTCCTTTGAAGCTGTCTCCAGATCCCACCACCTCAATTAAACATTTCCAAATCTACTCAACCCAAATTAAGCCTTACCATATGTGAGTTTCCATAGCACTGTGTTTCAATTCTGCTCTTTCACCCATCGGTTCTACCTAGGACTCTACTAATTTGTGTGTACATTTTTACTTTCTTGTCTTGGTCACCTTGTTTTTCTCATAGTGAATGTTGATACATGATATATTCTCAAGTGAATATTGAATTGAATTAGAGGTTTTGAAACACCGTGAATGCAGTTTTTTAGCAAGATAAATCTGGTAGTCCTACATAGGATGGATTGGGGGCTGGGATATTAAGGAGTTAGGAAAAAATGTTCACAACAAATTGTGATATTCAGGCATGGGGCAGTGAGGGTCTAGAAGGACAGTAACTGTGTATAGATGAGGAAGTGGTGATTCACAGGGAGATTCTGGAGAGAAAATGATAGATTGTTATGAATAATGATGATGGTGATGATGACAATATTAGCAATGGGGATGATAGTTTATATTTGGATAGCAGTTTACAGTTTATGTAGATTATTCCAGAGTAATGTATGCAGATCACACTCATGAGAATCAAGTGAAGTGATGTGATAAATCATGTGTTAAAGTGGTGAAATGCATGGAATTCGTGTGTGTGTGTGTGTGTGTGTGTGTGTGTTTGAAAGGCTTATTAGCTTCAAAGTTGGAAAAAGATATATAGCACAGAACATGTTGGCAACTTAGAAATCAGGTTAATCATGGCCATTTACAAATTGCTACATTTCTCCTTCTCATCAGAAGATTTATCTAAGAAATAGTCTGAGAAATCCATTACAACAAGTATCTAATAATGAATTCCAAATTCCAGTAGTTATTTTTAGCAAACATTTATTTAATGCCTCTGGATTTATTGGGGGCTGAATTATTCCTCCAGGGGAATGGAGACAGACCTGTAATAGTTCCTCTACCTAGGGAGACATTGGCTTCCAGCTTGTTATATTTTGGGGCAAAAGCTAAAATGAATGCCTTTGCTTTCTGAGAGCAAAGACCACAGGAAATTTTTAAAGGATGCTACTGGGTCACTTGTATTTGTACCATAGGAACCTGCAGCAATTAAAGAGCTGACTGCAGAAACCTCAGGGCCTAGAGTACTTTCTTTATTATTGTAGAGTTATATATATCTTGGACTGTGTTGATGAATGTCTTACTATCCTTTTAAGCAAATTGATTGGAGTACAAAGCACCATGTGCTTAACTGGTATCTACTTAAGTATTTCCCATTATCAGCTAAAAAATAAAGAGACAATGTACACATATTGGACTGTACTAGTTCCATTTTTGTTTTTGTTTTCCTCAATTTGTGCTTGTAGAAAGGGCTTGAATTTTGCCCTGTTATAGGACAGAGATGAATTATATTATTTTGAGACATAAATTAGTGCTATCCTCACAGTTCCACTTTTCTCATTATGACCACCAGGGATAATGGAATAAAAGAGATGGTTAGAAGATCAAGTCTAGAGTTGGCTCCTAGGAGAGGAATAAAGTCTCCAAATCCTATTTCACATTGGGAATGGAAGATGACCATTTGGTCTGGGCATGAAAGAGGACCGTAAGGGTTCCAGTCCAGTGTGAGGAGGGAAGCAGAGTGGCAGAACTCTCTAAGCAGAGATGATTCTTTTAGAAGTCCTGGGCCAGTGCCTTGGTTCCAGTGAGGTTGACTGGGTAGAAGCAGGATCACAACAAATGTAAACTTGATGTGAATAAGCTGAGGTAGTTTCATTGATCAAGTCAAAGCAGGAGGTGAAGGAAACTAAGCTTCTATTTATGCAGTACTCTATCACCTGGTGTGAATGAGGCTACCAATATGTACAAATGGAAATGGCTTTGGATAGAAGGTATATTCAGTGGCAAAAAAAAAAAAAAAGAATTAATTTAACCATGAGATAAATGAATTGTAGCTAGTTAAAAAGGAAGAAAATATTTTTGTTCAGGTTAGTTCATACTGAGGTTGATAGGAGAATGATATCTGATTGGAATGGTGCTATTCTTTGAGGTAACATTTCAGAATGTCTGTGTGAAGAGCAGCCCCCTTTATGTTATAGTGGAATGTCATAGAAAGGGACCTGTTGAAATGGTCACTCAGACATGAAATATTTATTTTTAGAAAGTTTAGCTTCCTTTTTTAATGGTTAAGATTGTAAATTTTACTTAATTATTTATTTCAAACATTATTGTTATTGGTATATAACGTGTAAGTTTAAGCCGTACAGCATGATGGTTTAATACAAGTATATATTGCAAAATGATTACCTCAATAAGGTTAATTAACTCTGCCATCTTCTCACATAGATACCATTTGTGTGTGTGTGTGTGTGTGTGTGTGTGTGTGTAGTTATAACATTTAAGATCTACTTTCTTAGGGCACCTAGTTGAGCATCGATTCTTGATTTCAGCGACATGAGATCAAGCCCTGCATCAGGCTCCATGCTCAGCAGGGAGTCTGCTTAGGATTCTCTCTCTCCTTCTTCCTCTGCCCCTCCCCTCCACACTTTCTCTCTCTCCAAAATCAGTCAATCAGGGTTTTTTTTTTTTTTAAAAATCTACTTTCTTAACAGCTTTCAAATACGTAATACAAAACTCTTAATTATAGTCACCGTGCTGTTTATTAGCATCCCAGAGCTTATTCATCTTATAGCTGGAAGTTAGTACCCTTTAACCAACATGCTTCCATTTCCCTCACCCTCTAACCTATGGTAACCATCACTTTTCTCTGTTTCTATGAATTTAGCTTTTTTATACATGTGAGTGATATCATAATACTGTTTGTCTTTCTATGCTTGACTTATTTCACTTAGCATAATGCCCTGAAGGTCCATCCATGTTGTTGCAAATGGTAGGATTTCCTTTTTTTTAATGGTTGTATAATGTTCCAGTGTGTATGTATACCTCAATTTTAATCCATTCATTATTGATGGATCCTCAGGTAGTTTCCCTGTCTTGGCTGTTGTGAATAATGCCTCAGTGAACATGCGGGTGTATACACCTTTTTGAAATGATGATTTCATTTCCTTTGGAAAGGAAGTAGGATTGCTGGATTATTATAGTTCTATTTTTAATTTTTTGAGGAACCCCCATACTGGTTTCTGTAGTGGATGCACCAATTTACATTCCCACCAGTAGTGCATAAGGGTTCCTTTTTCTCCATAACCTGGTCAACACTTGTTAGTTCTTATCTTTTGGTAATAATCATTCTAACATGTAGGAGGTAAAATCACATTATGGTTTTGATGTGCATTTTCTTGATGATTAGCGATGTAGAGCATCTTTTCATGTACATGTTGGCCATTTGTATATCTTCTTTGGAAAAATGGCTGCTCAAGTCTTTTGCCCATTTTGATCAGATTATTTTTGCCATTAAGTTTCTTATATATTTTAGGTAAATGATTTGCAAGTATTTTCTCCCATTCCATAGGTTGCTTTTTCATTTTGTTGCTTATTTCTTTTGCTGTGTAGAAGCTTTTTAATTTGATGTAGTTCTACCTACTCTCATGGTACAAAAAATATGATAAGGCAAAATCTGTAAAATACTAGAATTTGGTGGCTCTGGAGTATAAATATTTTGGAGTTCTTTGTACTGTTCTTGTAAGTTTTCTATGCCTAAAAAGATTTCTAAAACACTGTAAAGGGGTGGTCCATGATGGTGGCATAGGAAGATCCTGACTCCCCTCCTACCAGAGATACAACAGATCTACAACTACATATGGAACAATGCCCTCTGAAAAAGACCTGAAAACTAGCTGGAAGCTTCTCACAAGAAAGACTAAAAGGGCTGCACTGAGATAGGTAGGAGAGGCAGAGCCACAGTCTTACCAAAACCCTACTCCCAGCACAGGATCTCACAAATAAGGAGTTTCCCCCTGAGAAGTGATTAGTTCATTTAATACCTATCTTCCTCGGACTCTTCCAAAAAAACTGAAAAGGAGGAAACACTAATATACTCATTTCCTGAGGCCAGCATTACCCTGATACCAAAACCAGAAAAGGACACCACAAAAAGAGAGAACCAACATTCCAAATGAACATAGATGCAAAAATCCTCAACTAAATATTAGCAAATGAATTCAATATTATATTAAAAGGATCTTACACCATGATCAGGTGGGATTTATTCCAGAGATGCAAGGCTGGTTCAATATCCACAAATCAATCAATGCAATGTATCACATTAACAAAATGAAGGATAAAAAAATATGATCATCTCAATAGATGCAGAAAAAGTATTTGACAAAATTCAGCAACCATTTATGTCAAAAACTCTACAAAATGAGTATAGAGGAAATGTACTTCAACATAATAAAGGCCACATATGACAAGCTCACAGTCAACATCATACTCGGGTGAAATGCTAAAAAGTAAAAAGCTAAAAGCTAACAACAGGAATAAGACAGGTGTGCCCACTCTTGCCACTTTTATTCAACATAGTATTGGTAGTACTAGCCAGAGCAATTAGGCAAGAAGAAGAAATAAAAGGCATCCAAATTGGAAAGGAAGATGTAAAACCATCACTCTTTGTGGACATGAGTTTATATATACAAAACCCTAAGGACTCCATTAAAAAACTGTTAGAACTAATAAGCAAATTTTGTAAAGTTGCAGGGTACAAAATCAGTATACAAATTTGGTTGTTTCTATGTACTAACAATGAACTATTAGAGAAATTAAGAAAACAATCCCATTTACAATTTCATCAAAAAGAATAAAATGCCTAGGAATAAATTTAACAAAGGAAGTGAAGGGCTTGTACACTGAAAATTAAAAGACATTGTGAAAGAAATTGAAGTAGACATAAATAAATGGAAAGATATTCTGTGTTCGTGTATTAGAAAAATTAATATTGTTTAAATATCCATATTGCCCAAAGCAATCTACAGATTCAGTGCTAACCCTAATAAAATTCCAATGACATTTTTCATAGATAGAATAAAGAATCCTAAAATTTATATGTAACCACAAAAGATCCTGACTAGCCAAGCAGTCTTGAAAAATAACAAAGCTGGAGGCATCATACTCCCTTATTTCAAACTATATTACTTAGTAATCAGAACACCATGGTATTAGCATAAAAACAGGTACATAGGAACAGAATATAGAGCCCAGAATTAAGCCCATACATATATGGTCAACTAATTTACAACAGAGAAGGCAAGAATATATAATAGGAAAGGGCAGTCTCTTCAATAAATAGTGCTGGAAAACTGGACAGCTATATGCAAAAGAATGGAACTAGACCACTGTCTTAAAGCATTCACAAAAATTAACTCAAAATGGATTAAATACTTGAATCTAAGACTGTAACTTTCAGAAGAAAAATAGATAGTAAGTTTCTTGGCATCAGTCTTGGCAGTGGTTTTTGGATCTGACTCCAAAATCAAAGGTAATAAAAGCAAAAATAAACAAGTGGGACTACATCAAACTTAAAAGCCTCTGCACAGTGAAGGAAGCCATCAACAAAATGAAAAGGCAACCTGTGGAATGGGAGAAAATATTTGCAAATGATATATCCCACAATTGTTTAATATCTAAAATACATAAAGAACTCCTACAACTCAATAATGAAAAAACCAATCTATTAAAAAGGGCTCGAATGAACATTTTTCTAAAAGAGACATATAGCTGGCCAAGAGGCACATGAAAAGATGCCCCAAATCACTGATCATCAGGGAAATGCAAATCAAAACCACAATGAAATATCACCTCACACTGGTTAGAGTAGCTATTATCAAAAAGTTAAGAAATAACAAGGATGATGAGGATGGGGAGAAAAGGGAACCCTTGTATACTGTTGGTGGGAATGCATATTGGTGTAGTCACTATGCTAAACAATATGGAGATTGCTGAGAACAACTACTAGAACTACTGTATGATCCAGCAATTCCATTTTTGGGAGGGTGTTGAATATAGCTTTGCATTCTCCTTGGCAAATCCTATCCAGGACTATGCCACCCAGCATAATTTATATGAAGATGCCACAGAAGCTACTTGTTTGAAACCTAAACCTGAAGAAACACAAGAAGTAAACCAGACCAATTTCTCTCATGATTATAGATGTAAAAATACTCATAAAATAATGCAGTTGAAAAGGTGGTGCATATTAAATGCATATCAGGCTACAACCAAGATTTTATTTCAAGGTTAAGCAGATGGTCAGTATTAGAAACACATAACTCACTTAATCAATAGATCAAAGAAAGATTAAATGTAGTTATTTTAATATAGTGCCAAGTATATTTGATAAAATTCAGCATTAATCCTGATATAAACTTTGTTTTCTAAAAATATATTTCCTTAACATGAAAAAGCCAAATCATACTCAAATATTAAAAGCCCAAAGCATTTCCATCAGAATCAGAATTCTCCCATTCAATAGGGGATACAATAATGCTACATTTCAGAGTTGTTGTAAGAAGAGAAAAAATGCTGAGAATAGCTAATAAGCATACATGAAATAAGATGGAAGTAATGAAATCAAGTATATAAGTCATTACACTAAATGTGATTGTACAGAATTTTCCTATTACACACACACACACACACACACATTCTCACATACTTGAATTATTGGTAATTTGCTGGTATGAAAGACAAGACATTTAAACTTGAGTATCAGACTGTATTTGATCCAAAGATACTCAGTTCACATCATAAAGGCTCCATAAATGTTACACCATGCATGCTTCTTTGGTTAAAGGCATATAATCATAAGAGCTTTAAAATATGTATGATATTATGGGCTACTTTATCATTATGATTATTATTAAGATTATTAGTTACCTAAATAGGGACATAAGCTCAGTACATACCAAGGAAATATTGACATATCTTTCATGTAGATGAGTTATGAATGATGTAGTATGAAATGACCAGGTAGAGAGTAATTTTTACTGGCCAGAAGATAATTCCTGAAACACAATTTTTTTTTTTTTAAAGATTTTATTTATTTATTTGACAGAGATAGAGACAGCCAGCGAGAGAGGGAACACAAGCAGGGGAAGTGGGAGAGGAAGAAGCAGGCTCACAGCGGAGGAGCCTGATGTGGGGCTCGATCCCATAACGCCAGGATCACACCCTGAGCCGAAGGCAGACGCTTAACCCCTGTGCCACCCAGGCGCCCCACTGAAACACATATTCTTGCTAGTATTGGAAAAAGTCCATAGAATGGCATTTACAAAGTAAATAATTTATATCATCTTCTTGCCCTACAAAATGCTTGAAATATCTTAGGTCAAGCTGTTAGGTGGTGAGAAAAAATTTTAAAAAGATAAACCACAAAACTCTGACATAATAAAAGTCAGTAAGAGATAAAAGACTGCTAAATTGTTTCTCCAACAAAATATATACAAAGCAGAGAATATGCTTATGAGATACAAAATTCAGACATTCTTTAAAAAATATTCTATGACATCAAATTACTTATATGGCTTATTAGTTCATTTCTGATGCAGGCCATGTCTACTCACATTCTTTTAACTACTCCCTTTCATAGGAGTTTCCTTTCTTTATTATACTTCCCACAATTGTAGATTAAGATTTTGTGAGGTTTTTTTTTTTTTTTTTTTCCTCAATGTCTACTTCTCTTACGGGACTCTGAACTTAAAAAGAATGCTTGGTTTGTACACAATTGTAATCTAGAAATTAGCAGAGGGCTTGGCATAGAGTAGTACTACATCCACGTTTACTGATGGATGAACCAATAAATATATGAACTGGTCACGTCAGAAAATTGAATTGTTAATATATGTAAATAATTAGATTGCTCCCCAGACAGCCTTCACCCCACCCTTATTCTTTGGTGATTGACAGATTAAAATAAAGAGATTGCTTTTATGATTGTCTCTTCACTAGGACCAAACAAAATTGCTGGTACCAGGATGAAATAATTTTTTATTAAGGCCGCATGGATGAAAGAAATGACTACCTGGTGTGTTTAGGCTGGGCATTAGTATGATGACCATAATTATGAGTTGGGTCTGACAATTGATTTAAGTGGCTATTTTTAAAAAGATCATGAAAAATTCATTACAACTAAGGAATAATTAAGTGGGTAAACCCATGCTGTGGAAGGAGAACTATGGAGAATGGCTATAATTCATATTTAATGTGGTTCTGGTATTTTTTTTTCCAAACCCTCCCCATTAGAATAATGGACCTGTGGTATAAGTGAGCATTTCTTCAAATCTTAGGAGGGAAGCTTCACTTTTCTATATATTATTTTACTTTGATATTCTCCATTGTTCTACTTCTGAGTTCTGCATTCTCTATTGCCTAACTGTACCAGAGCTTTTGTACAAATTACAGGTAGTTCTCTGTCTTCTTTTGTAAATGCTCAAATTTACACACATTAAGTTCTAAGTACATAGTTTTTATTAACTATATTTCTATAACTCTAGATATCACCAATCTCAGATGCATAAAAAATACATGAAAGTCCCCAATGTTCTTTGAGAGATCCTTGCAAGTGGTTACTTGGCTCCTCCAGGAATGGTTCTTATGAATTTTGCTGTGTCCTCTTGGCCTGTCTTCATCTGTTCCCTGTTGCAAGGAACTGCAGTGAGAATGAAAAGGTTTTATTTTCTCCCTATTTCTTCGCATTTTGGTTAGAAAGAAGAAAGCATCTCCAGGATTGACTGTAATCTGAATATTGCTCTGATTTAAAATGTGCCTGGGATTTTGTTTTTATTCAGGTTTGGAAAGGCCAACAGATTGGGAGATGATTGCCATTATAACGATGGCTTGTTACTCAGAGTTGCCAAGAGGAGGGGGAATGCCATGCCATGCAGAGCCAATGAGGAAACAACAGTGTTGGTCAGGAGACAGAAGGAACAAGGCGGGGGAAATCATTGGTCAAATTCTTTATTGTGGTTTCCATGGGAAGAAATAGGTGAGTCAGGATAAGCAGCTTAGTAGGGTCGAAAAGGACTGGATAGTTTGAGTAATTTTGGCAGTCTTTGGGCTGTCCAGGTGTTCCCTAATTTTCCAGTTTATGGCCTTGGGGTGATTTAGAGCAGGGGGGATATTGGCTTGGTGTATGGGAGTTAAATAAAGAAGGTGGTCAGAAGTATGGGCTCTGGATGGGTTGGTTTGAAAATCAAAGGTGTGGCCTTGTTAAGTTGTTTGCTATCTCTAAGAATTGGAGTCATGGAAGGGGTAGTCTCTCCCCAGTCAGCAAGACCCCAGATGCCAGAAAATACAGAAAACAAGAAAATATAGTAACTATATGCTCTTTCACCACGTAATTGCAAGGTATTCCTGACCTGTAAGTCTCTTCCTGGTCACACGTATCACTACCTGCTGCAACAAATTTATTTATTATCTTTCAACATTTTCACGTCCATTATTCATTGATTTCATGCCCATGGTTCAGGTATTAGAGATAAAATATGATAATGCCATCAACCAGGCTATATACTTTATGTAGACTGATAAAAAGTTATTTAAAAAATCGAATCTTAAGGAGAAACCAAAAGCATTTAAATTATTGCTTCTGTCAGTATGTAAAATCAGTCAGAGTCATTTTAGTTCCTCATGGCTGTAAAAGCTCTGAACTATGGAACTAAAGAGCAAATTCTGATTTTCTGTCCGGTTAAGATGGCGGAGGAGTAGGGGATCCCTTTTTCAGCTGGTCACCTGAGTCGAGTTGGATAGGTACCAGACCAGCCTGAACATCCACGGAATCAGCCTGAGACGCAGGGAGATACACCTGGATCTCTACAAATGAACATCTCCAGCGCTGAGTATTGAGGTACGAAGTGGGGAGCCCTGAAACCGCGCACAGATATCGGAAGATAAACAGAACGGGGAGGGAGCCGCCGTGATCGGGCGCCGGGAAGTAGTAGCCACCTGCATGGGGAGCGGGCTGACTTGCGGACTGGCACCCGCGAGACAGCAGACTGAGACCGTGAGCTGGGGAACGCACATGCGACCAGAATGAAACGGAGCTCCGGTGCACTCACTGGAACCAGACTGAGACCGGGAGCTCTGGAGCACGTGGGGGAGGCTGGCGGCTGGCGGCTGGCAGTGTTAGAAAAACAAAGGACAGAGACGCACCAGCGCTGGAAGTGAGGGCTGGGACGCCGGGTGTGGGGCACACATCCCGGGATGCTGCAGGGTTGAGCAGCACCAACAGAAACAGAGTTAAAGTGGCCAGAACATCAATGGAGAACAGTACGCTATCCCTCTGTTCTGAGACAGAGGCTGAGATTCGGCCACTGCTGCTCTGACTCTCAGAAGAGGCACAGCAAACCGCCAGGGAAAGCCACCAGAGAACAAAAGCCTGGAAATACCGGCTCACAGTATGCCCATCCACATCCCCCCTCGCAGGGGACCCGGAGACTCTACCCAAACAGGGTTGCCTGAGTATCTGCGTGGCAGGCCCCTCCCCCAGAAGGCAGGCTGAAAAATCAAGAAGCCCACATCCCTAAGATTCCTGTAAAACAAGGGTACACGGCCTGGGTCCCAGTCAATAATTTGGGCTGTGGACAACCCCGCAACCTCTCCTCATCAGAATGACGAGAAGGAGAAATTGCCCCCAGCAAAGAAAAGACAATGAGTCTGTTGCCTCTGCCACAGAACTGATGGATATGGATATAACCAAATTATCAGAAATGGAATTCAGAGTAACAATGGTCAAGATGATGTGTAGACTTGAAAAATGTATTAACGAGAATGTTAATGAGAACATAGAATCTCTAAGGGCGGAAATGAGAGCGAATCTGGCAGAAATTAAAAATGTTATGAGCCAAATACAGTCAAAACTAGATGCTCTGATGGCCAGGTTGAAAGAGGCAGAAGAACATATCAGCAAATTGGAGGATGGGTTAGTAGAAGAGAAAGCTAAAATAGAATCTGGACTCAAAAAAATCCATGCTCAAGAATGTAGGTTACGGGGGATTACTGACTCAATGAAATGTTCCAATGTCAGAATCATCGGCATCCCCGAGGCGGTGGAGAAAAACAGAGGTCTAGAAGAGATATTTGAACAAATTGTAGCTGAAAACTTCCCTAATCTAGCAAAGGAAACAAACATTCATGTCCAAGAGGCAGAGGGGACCCCTCCCAAGCTCAACCACGACAAACCTACGCCACGTCACATCATAATGCAATTCACAAATATTAGATCCAAGGATACAGTATTGAAAGCGGCCAGGGCAAAGAAATTTCTCACATACCAAGGCAAAGGCATCAGAATTATGTCAGACTTGTCTACACAGACCTGGAATGAGAGAAAGGGTAGTGTGGGCATTTTTAAAGCTCTTTCAGAGAAAAACATGCAGCCAAGGATCCTTTATCCAGCAAGGCTGTCATTCAGAATTGATGGAGAAATAAAGGCCTTCCAGAATCGCAGTCATTGACCAATTTCGTAACCACGAAACCAGCCCTAAGGAGATATTAAGGGGGGGTTCTCTAAAAGTAAAAAGGCCCCAAGAATGATACAGAACAGAAAGTCACAATCGATAGAAACAAAAACTTTACTGGCAGCATGGCATCATTAAAATTGTATCTCTCAATAATTAGTCTCAATGTCAATGTGAATGGCCTAAATGCTTCCATAAAATGCCACAGGGTTGCAGATTGGATAAAAAGACATGACCGATCCATTTGCTGTCCACAAGAGACTCATTTTGAACCTAAAGATACATTCAGACTGAAAGTAAAGGGATGGAATACCATCTTTCATGCCAATGGACCTCAAAAGAAAGCTGGGGTAGCAATTCTCATATCAGACAGATTGGATTTTAAACTAAAGACTATAGTGAGAGACACAGAAGGGCACTATATTATTCTTAAAGGATGTATCCAACAAGTGGATATGACAATATCTAATATATATGCCCCCAACAGGGGAGCAGCAAGATACACAAGCCAACTCTTAACCAGAATAAAGAGACATATAGATAAAAATACATTAATAGTAGGGGACCTCAACACTCCACTATCAGCAATAGACAGAGCACCGGAGCAGAAAACCAACATAGAACCAAGAGCTTTGAATGCCATACTTGACGAGTTGGACCTCATAGCTATATATAGAACACTAACCCCAGAACCAAAGAATACTCATTCTATTCTAACGCCCATGGAACATTCTCAAGAATAGACCATGTTCTGGGTCACAAAACAGGTCTCAAAGGATAACANGAGTTGGACCTCATAGATATATATAGAACACTACACCCCAGAACCAAAGAATACTCATTCTATTCTAACGCCCATGGAACATTCTCAAGAATAGACCATGTTCTGGGTCACAAAACAGGTCTCAAAGGATAACAAAAGACTGAAATTATTCCCTGCACATTCTCAGACCACAAAGCTTTGAAATTGGAACTCAAACACAAGGAAGAATTTGGAAGAAAATCCAACACTTGGAGAATAAGAACTATCCTCCTCAGGAATGGNGGCTAAGAACCATCCTGCTCAAGAATGACTCGATAAACCAGGAAATCAAAAAACAAATTAAACAATTTATGGAGACCAACGAGAATGAATACACAACGGTCCAAAACCTATGGGATACTGCAAAGGCAGTCCTAAGGGGGAAATACATAGCCATCCAAGCCTCACTCAAAAGAATAGAAAAATCTAAAATGCAGTTTTTATATTCTTACCTCAAGAAGCTGGAACAGCACCAGAGGGACAGGCCTAATCGATGCACGAGGAAGCAGTTGACCAAGATTAGAGCAAAAATCAATGAATTAGAAACCAGGAGTACAGTAGAGCAGATCAACAGATTTAGGATCTGGTTCTTTTAGAGAATTAATAATATTGACAGACCACTGGCAAGACTTATCCAAAAGAATAGAGAAAGGACCCAAATTAATAAAATTATGAATGAAAAAGGAGAGGTCACAACCAACAGCCATGAAATTGGAAATATTATTAGAAACTTTTATCAACAGCTTTATGCCAATAAATTAAGCAATCTGGAAGAGATGGAGGCCTTCCTGGAAACCTATAAACTACCAAAACTGAAAAGGAAGAAACTGATTTTTTAAACAGGCCAATTAATTATGAAGAGATTGAGTCAGTGATAAACAACCTTCCAAAAATGAAAACTCCAGGCCCAGACGGTTTTCCTGGGGAATTCTACCAAACANGGTTTTCCTGGGAATTCTACCAAACATTCAAAGAAGAAATAATACCTATTCTCCTAAAGTTATTTCAAAAAATAGAAAGAGAAGGAAAGCTACCAAACTCATTCTATGAGGCCAATATTACCTTGATCCCCACACCAGGCAAAGACCCCATCAAAAAGAATTACAGACCAATTTCTCAACAAATCCTGCCTAATAGAATCCAACAGTACATTAAAGGGATTATCCATCATGACCAAGTGGGATTCATCCCTAGGATGGAAGGGTGGTTCAACATTTGCAAATCTCTCAGTGTCTTAGATTTTATCCAGAAAGAAAAATTCAAAAATCATATGAGTCTCTCAATAGATGCAGAAAAAGCATTTGGCAAAATACAGCATCCTTTGCTGATTAAAACCCTTCAGAGTGTAGGGATAGAGGGTACATTCCACTATCTCATAAAAACCATCTATGAAAAGCCTACAGCAAATAACCTTCTCAATGGAGAAAAGCTGGAAGCCTTTCCCTTAAGATCAGGAACATGACAAGAATGCCCACTCTTGCCACTACTATTCAACATAGTACTAGAAGTCCTTGCAACAGCAATCAGACAACAAAAAG